>NW_028253734.1:0-51663 GCF_964263255.1 Lissotriton vulgaris
GAATGCTATGAGATAAACACAAGTGGAAAAAAGTGATGCAGAACCATTGATTTGAATTTGTCGTATGTCTTCTCCAGTTGCAAGACTGTTTAGTCCCCTTGTTTTGTTTCTTGAACCACTACAAATATCAAGCACTTTTAACAATTGATTTTACTTTTTTTTTTAAAACCAGTGGACATATGAATAATTATAAAATATTTTTTCGTCTTAGCAGTCTACATGCAAAGTTAGATTCAGTATTATTTCATTTCACACAATGGAAAAGCTCCTTGACGCCTCATCAGGGGTAGTAAGCACTATATTAATGCAGTTACAATACTATTACCATGCAATGTGTTTTTCTTCTTCGTCAGTCTTTCTTCAGTGGGTATTACAAGTTCACAGCAACTTTTCGCTCGTCATAAAAATAATCTCACACTTTTATAAAAAAGCACGGAGTACACTAGCCTAGCACCCATATACAGCTAATGTGGTTAAACTGGACACCATAGTCACAGTTACCTTAGACATACTTTAATACGGGCAATGTACACACCAGTCCTCCCAGAAGGAAGGCTCATATACTTTTCAAGAACTCAGACTGCACACACTAAACTACAGAAACCATGACACCATAAACCCATGGGGGTCACTCTGCAGGGTTGGATTGGGATAAAAAATCGGCCCAGGCCCACCAAAAAAGCATTGGCATAACCAAAAGGGCTCGCCTTTGGAACCTTATAAGTGTTTAGCCATGCAACAGTTGATGTTGTTGCACCAGGGATATTGTGCTGGATTACTAAACACTTATAAGGTCCCAAAGGCGAGACCTATTGGCTATACCATTGCTTGTTTCTCTGAGTGTTCTATATGCAGCCTTCTAGGCTAATCTGCCTGCTATAATAATCCACGTTTGTAATAATCTACATTTGTAAAGCGCGAACCATCCCCGGTAAGGGTCTCTAGGCGCTGGGAGCTGTCGGGAGATTAAGCAAGCTATTGCCCAGAGTCACATGGCTCTGGGCTAATCTGCCGCCGGCACCGGGGATGGAACCGTGATCCCCAGATTCCAACGTCAGTCACCCGGGCCTCGGCGCCACACCTCTCCCTTCTACCACCTTGCCTTTTTCTCTGAAAATAAAGGCTGTGTTTTCAAACAAGCTGAGAGTACATTTTTTTATATTTTGGAAATGTTATTTTATATGATGCTTTTCAAATGAAAAATGCAATGCAATACTGGCATATTTGAGCCTAGTTTTCAATTTGGGGCTGCATATTTATATACGTGTGTATATTGTAGCTATTTGCATATTATTTATATATATATATATATATATATATATATGTTTGAAATTCACTGAAAAAACCATAGGTTTCAGGCCTGATATAGTTAGGAATTAGCATTTTAAAAACTTTAGAAATTCACTGCAAAAACCATAGGTTTTTAGGGGTGTTATAGTTCGCTGGACATTTCACTCATACAAAACCATTCAAATTCCTCCGATGTAGTTAGTTGTACTAACTATATCTCACGCACCCGCAATCCACTGCTGATGATGTCACATATTACATCATTCATGACATGGTCAGTGACATCACTGATATCTCAAATGACATCACTGATGACATCATCCAGTGAATGTGGTTTGCTTCGTTATTTAAATATGTATTATATGTATAGCAATTTGCATTGAAGAATGAGTGGAAATATAAATATCTGGATGGAGAATTTAGTAGCAGTGTGATTGACTGTTTACTTGACTAATTTACAGTGTCTCACTAAATATATTGGATAGTGACTAAACTGTGTGAATATCTGTATCACTTTGTCAGTTGTTGTGTAAACTGCTTCTCCAGTTGATTACTAGCTATGTGAAAGTCTAAATTAGTTATGGATTAGTTAACTGAGTATTTGTATTGGAGAGTGAATGTGTGTATGGTTCGGTAGTGGGTGTGTGACTGCCCAAAGATGTGTCAATAGTTGATTAGGTAGGTATATGAAGTTAAAACTACATGTTATAACAGTTGTTTGGGTAAGTGAATATCTTTATGGGTGTGGTGATGAGCAAATATATCTCTCAATGGTACATGTCCAACAAACTAGAAAAATAAAAGGCAGTGTATGTGTCAGTTGTTATATATAAATAAGTATACATAAGACTTAGTGATTGTATGAGTGACTGTATGGATAACTGTATACTTGTAATAGTGATTTTATAACATTAAGTAGGAGTTACTATCTATATGAATAGATGAAGTGGCGTTTATATAAGTGTGTAGCTGAGTAAATATAAGTATGATCCATAGTTTGCATAAGTGAGTAGGATGTAAATGTAAATGTAAATGAAAATGTAAATGTAAATGTAAAATGTAAATGTAAATGTCAAGGTATTTGTAGAGCGCACTGACACCAAGCGGTTTCCTGGCGCTATTACTCATACCGCTGTGGAACCCCTCCTGGCTTTCCCTGTGAAGTGTCCACTCCTGGGCACCCCCAGGGTGAAGCCAGGCATCCACAGCGCTGTTGGGGCCGGTGTGGAGGTTAAGCAAGCTATTGCCCAGAGTTGCAGCGTGGGACCCATGATTAGAATAGGCACCGAGGCGAGAAATCAGGTCCGAGGAATTATGAGCCCAAGACCCGCCGAGGCGGGAATTGAACCCTGGTCCCGGACCAGAACTCTGCATCAGGGTCTGCCGCTCTAACCATTGAGCCACACTCCTCCACATATGACAGGATGACTTCATAAGTGAATAGGATGTGTGCTGGTGTGTAATGTCGATATAGGTGTACAAGTATATTTGATAGTGTTCTATTGATCATTGACAGCATGTATGAGTGAATCGAAATTTGCCTAGCTTACGTAACGGTAAGTTTCAATTCTATTAAGGACACGGAGGCGAGGATTATGCTATATCTTCCTTCGCTTTATTAACATAAAGACTCCACAGCAGCTTAGGAAAAGATATATAATAGTAACAAAATGCTTTAAGACATAAAGCATTGACGGAACGTTCAACAGGTCAAAACAACAACTCCCAAGAGTCTCTTTGTATAATGACAGTCCATAGTCCTTCCACTCTGTCCATCACCGCTATAAATCCGGCCTTCCCTTCTTCTTCCTCCTCTTTCTTCGCGCAGATCACGCCTGAACCTCATTGATCCTGCTTAGCACCCTCGTTGCCTGTCGAAAAAGAAACCGCATCAGCGAGGTGGCCCAGGAATGCAACAATAAGGCGAGGAGCATTCAGTGACTAATACAGTACAGACAATGTAAAGGAAAACGCTTTACTTACTGCCATACGGGTGGGTAGAGACACCACTGTAGCCTGGGTGGGATAATCCTCGCCTCCGTGTCCTTAATAGAATTGAAACTTACCGTTACGTAAGCTAGGCAAATTTCGATTCTATGTCAGGACCGGAGGCTTCAGATTATGCTAGTTCAAAGCTTACTTACCACCAACTGGGCCAAATCCACCACCGGCTTAAAATAAAACCTCTTAAAGGTGGAATCCGAGGACCAATCCGCCGCTCGCATTAGGTCCTCCAAGCATGCACCCACTGAGAATGCCTTAGAGGCCATGGCCCCCCTGGCGGAGTGTGCTCCAAAGAGAGAAGTATTGATGCCCGCTTCTTGCATGACCCACCGCACCCACCGAGCCATAGTGGGGGAGGAGACAGCTTTGTGTGGCTTTCGCAGGGCAATCAACAACTGACGCTCGCCCGGAGGGCGCAAATCTAAGGTCAGATCCTCATATGCTTTGAGGCATTGCACAACACACAACTTAGGAGTGTCAAGAAAAGCTGGATAGGAGATGGATCGCGACGACGTTTTAGTGCGTCGGCCCACGGTAAAAGTAACCCCATCCGGGGAAAAAATGCGCGCAGAGACATCCAGCGCGCGCACATCAGAGACGCGTCTACAAGAGATCAAACATAACAACATGGCCAACTTCGCCGACAGTTCCTTAAGAGATAGATAGGAATTGGCCGGCCAGGACAAGAACAAGTTCAGAACCAAATTGACGTCCCAAAGGACGGAGTACCTGGGTTCAGGAGGCAACGCGAGGCGAATAGCCCGCAGAAGCCGGCAAACAAAAGGATGTTCCCCTACTGGGTGGCCATCGATGTTGTCATGGCCTGCCGAAATCGCCGATCGAATAGCATTGATCGTTCTATAGGCCAAGCCCTTGTCGGCTAGGTGAGCCAGGAAATTCAGCACTGGAACGAGGCCTGCGACCAAGGGATCCAAATCCCTTCGTAGACACCAACGCATCCACTTAAGCCAAGCGGATCTGTAGCGCTTCGTCGTACTATCGGCCCATGCTTTGGAGAGCAAGTGTTCAGCAGACCCCGAAAGGCCTGGGAGCGACCAGCGTCTCCTGAGAGCCTCCACGCCACGAGGCGGAGAGAGCTCTGCGTGATGAGAGGATGCGGTTCCGGATTTGTCAGGAGCAGAGGAAACAGGGGGAGTAGGATTGGAAAATCCCAAGAAAGTTCCAGAAGAACCGGAAACCACACTTGAGACCTCCAGAGCGGTGTAACCAACACCAACTCCCTCCCTGGCGGCGTATTTGGGCCGCCGCTCGCATTATCATGGAGAACGGGGGAAACGCAAACGGCTGTTTCCGACTCCAATCCTGCAGAAAGGCGTCCGTGGCCTCCGCCAGAGGGTCCGGCCTCCAGCTGAAAAAACGCGGCAGCTGGTGGTCGAGACGGGACGCAAACAGGTCCACTGAAAAGGGACCCCAGAGAGTTTGCAACCACCGGAAGACCTCCGGATCCAGCTTCCACTGGCTGGCGTCCCTGAGGTGCCTGGAGTGCCAATCCGCTACTTGGTTGGACTGACCCGGTAGATATTCCGCTGTCACCGCAATGTGACGTGACAGGCAATAGTCCCAGAAGTCCTTCGCCAGATCCGCCAAAGCGCGGGAACGAGGGAGGACCCCCTAGATGGTTCACATAGCGAACCGCCGAAACATTGTCCCTCCGCAAAAGGACACAGGCCTTGACCGAATCCTTGGTCCAACAACGAACTGCGAAAGAGCCCGCCAGGAGCTCCAAACAATTGATATGCAATCGTTGTTCTTCTGAAGACCAGGCGCCGCCGGTGGAAAAATCCCTGCACCGGGCGCCCCAGCCCGACCTGCTGGCGTCGGACTCTATGATCAGGTCCGGGGCCGAACCGAAGATCGCCCGACCATTCCATGCCTCCATGTGAGACAGCCACCAGGACATTTCCTCCTTCACTTCGTCCGTGAGGGGGACCCACTGATCGTAACTCATCCCACGACGCAGGTGCTGCGCCTTCAAGCGCTGGAGAGCCCTGTAATGCAGGGGGCCTGGGAAAATCGCCTGGATGGAGGACGAGAGAAGCCCTACCACCTTGGCGATATGGCGCAGGGACGTGCGATCCCTCGCGATCGTCTGCCGAAGCAGGTGTCGTATTTTCGCGACCTTCCGACCCGGCAGGCTCAAGACCGCCTGCACCGAGTCCACCACGAAACCTAAGAAGACGATCTTCTGAGTGGGAACCAAAACCGACTTGGAGCCGTTGATCACGAACCCCAGTCTCTGGAGGAGACGGACAGCTTGCCGCAGCTGGCCTGCCAACACCTCCGGGCACTGCCCCATAAGGAGGATGTCGTCCAAGTACACTAACATACGGACCCCTTGACTCCTGAGAAACTCCACTACCGGGTGGAGAACCTTCGTGAAGCACCATGGGGCCGACGACAGACCGAACGGCAGTGCGGTGAACTCGAACACATTGCCGTTCCATAGGAATTGAAGGAAACGACGATGTGGGGGATGGATGGGGACAACCAAGTAGGCATCCTTGAGATCCAGTCTCACCATCCAATCCCGAGGGAGGAGTACGTCTCGAAGGAGGTGTATACCCTCCATCTTGAAATGTCGATAGACCAACCACCCATTGAATTCCTTGAGATTGATCACAGGTCTCTTGCCCCCATCTGTCTTGTCCACTAAAAAGACGTTGCTGAGGAACCCGTGCGGGTGGCGCGTTGATAGACGGATGGCCCCTTTGCGGAGCAGATCCGAGACCTCCCCGTCTATCAACCGCGCGTCGGACTCTGAAAAGACCATTGGACGCGGGGGCACCGCTTGTGTGGGCTGGTCGTAGAATTCTATGTGGAACCCACGTACAGTTTGCAAGACCCAAGCGTCGGCAGTGAGCAATTCCTACTCCTCGTAAAAGGTTGCCAGCCGCCCCCCAATTGGAACTTGATCCAAACAAAGGACACTTACCGGGGGCATTTCCTTGACCGGAGTTCTTCCTGAACCCTCTGCCGCCGAAGCGCTGCCCTCTGGTGGGGTAGAAGTTGTTAAAGTTTGCAGAGGTCTGGTATTGGCCTCTGCCGGGGCCTTGTCCTTTACTGTTGGTCTGCTGGCCACGGCCAATCGCGCGGCCCCTACCGCGACCGGCCCCTCCGGAGAAACGTTGGTGAAACACCCGTTTGATGCTGGACTGGGCCTTATCCAACGACGTGAACGTGTTCACGAATTTGCCCAGCTCCCTGATGAAGGGCTCGCCAAAGAGGCCACCCTGGGCCACAGCACCCGCCTCCGACGAGGCCAGGTCCCCCAGCTTCGGGTCCAATTTAATCAAGAGCGAACACCGCCTCTCTGTAGATAGGGCGCAGTTGGCGTTGCCCAAGAACACTATCACCCTCTGGGCCCAATTAGAAAGCACCTCCGGAGAAATGACGGTGCCATTCGCCTTCGCCTCCTCCGCCATATCGAGGATCTTCGTGGCAGGCCCAACCGCATCCAGCAGCTTATCCTGGCAGGCCCGCCAGGACCGATTGATGCCTTTCCTGGGATCCTTCATAAATTTTGCCAGGAAGGTGGCCATCTTGGCATCTAACTCCGGGGTCATGGCCACCTTGCCCTCCAAAGTCGGCCTAGGGCATTCCCCACGCAGGCAACCCCTCGCTTCCTTCTCCAGGGGCTTGCGTAGCCTGCCCGCTACAAACTTGGCCACCGTCTCCCCCGGTGTCCAGGCCGCGGAGCGGGGGTGGACAATCTCGTCCGGGTCCAGCATGCCCGACTCATCCCGTGGCATCTCCTTGGCAGAGGACGCCGGAAGCCAAGATCGGGTCGACTCCCCGTCGTCATCGGTGCCCGGAGAGTCGTACACAGGGGAAGCGGGGGCCGTCGACACGTCCCCCGAAGCACCCGGATCCATCAAGGGAGCAGGGGGCACCGCCGTTGCCTTCGCCAGGAAGGCGTCCCGGAGACGCTCAAACGCGCCCCTGTCCACTCCTTGGGCCTCCGATGACGGCCCTTCCTTACAGGGCCTCTTCGGGGCGGGCGGCAACTCGCCGGACGTCCCCGGGAGATCGGGGGTCGGAGGCACATGCGCCAATGCCAGCTTCGCGCATTCTTCCACGATGCGGGCGGAGAGGCGGTCCTCCATAGGTCCTACCACCTCCGTCACGCAGTGATAAATCGAATTGTCCACCGCCTGGTAAAATTCGTCGTCCTGCAGGTAGGAGTAGGGTTCTTCCTCGCACTCCCCTTCCATCCTGAAGCACAGGGGTAAATCCGGGGCACCCTGTAGGGCGGCATTCGAGATAGATCTCGGATATGGGCAGACCAACCGGCTGCGATCACGTTTTGGGCCAACTGGCGTGGCAGGTGAGGCCGCACCAACCCCCAGCACGCAGACCCTCCTCGCCGGGACCGGGTCTCTGCACCCCTCAAGCGCGCTAGCCACACACTTCAACTAAAGAGGTGCACAAAGTTCACCCGAAGGTGTTTCACGCGGTCAGCGCCGCAATACAGACCCCAACGGGGCGTCAGGAGCAGGGAGGTACAGACCCGGGGCACCAGGTGTCAGAGGGGTACGCGAGGGCTGGCTCCTGCGCAAGCAGACTCCACGGCGCGGCTCCTGTAACTGCGGAGGCGCGCCGAAGGGTCGGCGAGACGTCAGGGCGCCCCCTGGCGGCTTACATACGCACCGCACACAAGTGGGAAAGAAAGATCGCGTAGGAACGATAGAGCGTTCACGCGACCGGGGACTCTGAAAGGGAATAAACCATGGAGTGAGTCCCCCAACGATCGTACACACAATACAATCAGCAAACGCCGAAAGGAAAAAAACGTGAAAAGCACTTATCTGGCTGCGGGAGCAGCGAAGAAAGAGGAGGAAGAAGAAGGGAAGGCCGGATTTATAGCGGTGATGGACAGAGTGGAAGGACTATGGACTGTCATTATACAAAGAGACTCTTGGGAGTTGTTGTTTTGACCTGTTGAACGTTCCGTCAATGCTTTATGTCTTAAAGCATTTTGTTACTATTATATATCTTTTCCTAAGCTGCTGTGGAGTCTTTATGTTAATAAAGCGAAGGAAGATATAGCATAATCTGAAGCCTCCGGTCCTGACATAGAATCTATAGGTAAGTGATTAGATGTGTGTATAGATCTAGGAATCACTGAGTGGGTTTTTAGAAACTTGTATTGGTGTGTCAATGGATTCAAATATGGTACTCTGTATTTTACAGTGAGTGATGAAAGGTTATACTAGTGTATGATGAGGTGTATCTGATTGTCACGTGGATGATATCATCAGTGATGTCATTTGAGATGCCATCAGTGATGTCACTGACCATGTCACGAATGATGTAATATGTGACATCATCAGTAGTGGATTGCGGGCACGCAAAAAATAGTTAGTACAACTAACTATATTGGAGGAATTTGAATGGTTTTGTACGAGTGAAATGTCCAGCTAACTAGAACACGCCAAAAACCTATGGTATTTTCAGTGAATTTCAAAGGTTTTTTAAATGCTAAATCCTAACTATATCAGGCCGGAGACCTATGGTTTTTTCAGTGAATTTCAAAGGTTTTGTAAATGACAATTTTTAAATGTATTAATTGTTATATTTATTTTTTGGATACTGATTTACTACATTTATTTACTTTATTGTGAGATTTTATTATTTAAATTACATTATAATTACATTATACATTACACTACAAAATATACTTTCTCAGAATGAATTACTTTACTTTAAATACTTTGCAAATAGGCAATAGACCTTTACGTACAGTAGTTAAAGTTGTTGCAATGGGCAACACAATTTCAAACACAATGCAACATTGAGCTCAATATGAATTTCTAGTTAAATGCAATTAGTTACTTTATGGATTACTTTTCTAATCACAGGACTGGATCCTAGATTTAGTCATTGGACATCACCTGTAAACAGTTGAGTAAAATCTTTTTGGTTACAGTAGTGATTTTTAAGGAATATTATTGTATTTTAAAAGTTGACACTGAAATTTTTTCACAAAGAATCACCAATGTTATCCTATGGCAGGAAATTCACTTAGGTAAGTAGTGTTATTGTTACTTTTTCCTACTCCGTGATGGATCCTGGATCCAGTACTGGTGCATCTCCTGTAAACAGTTGAAAGAATGCGTTTAAGTCATACAGGTGATATTTAAGGAATATTTTTAGTTTCTGAAAATAGACTCTTAGAAACTTTTCTGGTGAAAATCAGACAATGGATTCCTATGGAAGGACATGCAAGTTACTGGTAAGTACGGTTAGAATTACTTTTCAGAGTCAGTGCTGGGCTAAAAGATGCAGCACTGGGTACTCTTCTGATAACAGGTGAGTAAATCGGAATTCGTTCTTCGGATGATTTTTGGTGAATATTTTAAAGTTCCAAAACTCCACACTTAGGTTTAAAGTATTTTATTGAAGCAGGGTAATATAGGGAACAACAGGGCAAGAAAAAAATAAACCACAGGAGCCGCACATTCAATGCGTACAATACAGTAGATAAAGCAAAGCAGTTACATCTCTTCAATAGGCACCATTCGACTCAGGAACACAGCTTGTGCGCCTGTGGTCACGAACAAATAACGGGGGGAGGGGGGTAGGGGGGGATGGAAAGAGGAATAGGGGGAGGGGAGAGGAAGAGAAAAGAAAGAGGGGGGGGGGGGGGAAAGGGGGGGGGGGAAAGGGGAAGGGTGGGGAATCGTCCCCGCTCCAAAAACCTACTTAACCATCAAAACCCCCTAAACTACCACACCCCAACCCACCCCCTGTACTGTGCCATAACCTTCTGCTCTCCCCTCATAGCGACCCTCCAGTAATCCCCGCTATGCAATGCCAACCCCGACCAATCAGACAGGCGGATCCGGTGGCGGCGTCAGCCGTAACAACCTAAGATATCTAGGACAGGTGATCTCCCGAAACTCAGAACACAACAGACTATGGAAGGGCGCCCACAGTTCCTCAAAAGCATCAGTATCCCCCAGGGCCACTAAGGACATCTTTTCCATGCCAAGGACATGCCACAATCTATGCAGCCAGCCGACGACAGTGGGGAGTGTGGTGGAGCGCCAGTGTATGAGAATGTTTTGCACCGCTGACCCCAGAGCAATCGCAATCTGTCTGCCCCTCCTAGACCTGAGGGGATACATCAACCCATTCGGTAAACCCAGTAAAACATAGGCAGGGAACCTCGGCAGCTCTATCTCAAAACATTTGTCCACCTCACCCAGGACCTCCTCCCAGTAAGAAGCCAACAGGGGGCATTCCCATAGTATGTGTGTAAGCGTGCCATTATTGCCGCAGTTGCGCCAGCATGTCCCTGGTATTGCCCTATCCATCTCATGTAACTTCTCCGGAGTGCGGTACCAGTAGGTCGAGATTTTGGTGAAGGTCTCCGTGAGCCCCGTGTGGTAGGCCGAGTGGCGTGAGCGGTAGGAGATATGGTCCCAATCCGTGTGACTCAACTCTCGTCCGAGCTCCCGTTCCCATCGCTCTCGACCGGGATTGTGAATATGAAAGGGGGGGGGGGCTGCAACATTTTATACAAATCTGAGATCAGTTTAGCGTCCGATGTGCGGGTGATTAACCAACGCTCGTACACCGTGATCTCCCGATCTGCCGTATCGCGCACTCGGGATGCAATGCCCAGTGGCGCGCCTGCATATATCTCATACGCTCCGCCTCTGGGAGGCCGTAGTCCCGCTGCAAGTCCTGGAAGGGGACGACCCCCTCGGGCCGTACAGATGATACAAAGTGCAGCAGCGGGCCGCCCGCCAGCGATCGTAAGCACCGTGCTCCGTGCCAGGACCGAAGTCCGGATTGCCAATGATCGGCGTAAAGGGAGAGGGAAAAGTAGTAAGCTCATTCCTAACAGCCACTGAGTCCCACGCCCGAAGCGGGACACGCGTCACGAAAGATGCGTAAAGATCTGAAAGAGACACGTTAGTGATAGATTCCTTACCTTAGAATATCCCCAGGCGTCAGACTGGATCCGGAAATTTTTGCGTAGCAATACCCCTGCGCGCTGGTAGGCGTCGTCTGCGGCTCCGCGTCCGTCGTCGGCGTCGTGAGCGCCGGAATGACGTCGTCTGAGTATTTAGACGGCGCCCATGCGCGCTGACGTCCGTTCTTCTTTTTTCCGCGCCAGCTAGCGCAGATCCGGAAGAAGCTCTACCCCCAGTCACTTTTTGACTGAAAACTTTTTGATCTTTTTGATCCTTTCTTTAGTCGATTCTCGACTATCGGTGCCAGGGATGCCCGGGTTCAAGCCTTGCTCGAAGTGCGGCCGGCTCATGTCGGTCACGGACCCCCATCGCCGGTGCCTGAAGTGCTTAGGCCTCGACCACGACGATCGGACTTGCGTCGACTGCCGGGCTCTGACGTCGAAGGCTAGGCGGGAGCGGTCCCGCAAGCGTCTCGAGCTGAGGCACTCGGCCCCGCGCCGCTCCAGGTCCCGGTCCCGGTCCCACGGGAGGTCGAGGGACAGGTCGCGAGGTCGGAGTCATCGACGTTCCGGGAGTGGACACCGATCGTCTGGTTCCAAGTCCTCAGGTAAGAGTCATGAGAGGTCGGAGCGACACCATCGATCCTCCGACCCGCCCCGACGCTCGCTCGATGCGGCCGGGGACTCGGGCGACACCGCCCACGCGGCTCCGCGGGAGTCGCAGGCGTCGCCGCCTGCCCCACACCTTCGGGTCCCTGGGCACGGCGCGTCGCAGGAGGAGGTCGAGAGGTACCTCATGGCCATGAGGGCCCTCCCTCCTCAGTCGGTTCCCGTGGCGCCTTCGGGCCGATCGGTTCCGTCTGGAGGTCCTTCCGGGTCGGGCGCTTCGGCCCCGACGCCGTCGGGTGCTTCGGGCCCGGCGCCGCTGGCGACTTCGGTCCCGGCGCCGCGCGACCTCGCTGGATCCGGCTCCGGATCCGGGACCTCGCCGGTCGACCTTACGACCTCGCCGGCGCCGTCCCTTCAGGTGTCGTCCCCGGCAGCCGATGTGGTTGCCGACCCCAATGCTTCCTACGGTCCTACTCAGGTGTCGGAGGGGCGCCGCTGGGCGCCGATTCCGTCGGCCTTCGGAGAATTCTATCTCCACGAGGAGGCCCTGGCTGTTCACCCTGGTCTCCAGGAGCCAGGTGACGAGGAGCAATGGGAGGGGTCCGAGGACCCTCTGGCACGTGATTGCCAGTCGCATCAGGACTGGACATATGAGCTTGGGGAGGCCAGTGGTATTGACACCTCGCCAGACACTGGATTTACGTCGCCCCCGACTGTGGCTTCGGAGGCGGGTTCTGCTTACAGCGTAGTGTTGACGAAGGCAGCTAAGGCCTTAAACCTTCAGCTCCCCGTCGCGGCCGTGAGGACTAATCTCCTCACTGAGGTCCTCAAACCGCAGTCCGGTTCCACGGAGCCCCTTCTGCCGTTCAATGAGGCCTTGTGTGACGTTCTGCTGGGCACTTGGTCCAAGCCCGCCACAGGCCCCCCTGTGGACAGGAACGTGGCCAGACGCTACCGCCCGGCGCCAGGCGACCCATGCTTTTTGTCCACCCATCCCACCCCCGAGAGCCTGGTCATCCAGGCCTCTAACTCCCAATCCGCATTCCCGTCGGCCCCGCCCGACAGGGAATCCAAGAGATATGAGCAGTTCGGGAAGAAGGTCTTCTCGTCTGTGAGCCTGGGGCTACGGTCTGTGAATACCAACTGTCTCTTGGGCCGCTACACCCACACCCTGTGGGACACGGTTGCGGAGGTGCTGCCACAATGCCCTGAGGAGGTCAGGGCTAAACTCAGCCAAACCCTTGCGGACGGCCGAGATGCGGCACGTTTTTCTATCCGGTGTGGGCTGGATACCACGGACTCACTGGGCAGGGCGATGGCAACGACGGTGGCGGTTCGACGCCACGCCTGGTTGAGGTCCGCCAACTTCTCGGCCGATGTCCAGGCCACCCTCCTGGACATGCCGTTTGATGGCCGTCGCCTCTTCGGCGACAAGGCAGACCATGCGCTGGAACGTTTCAAGGACTCCAGGGCCACGGCCAAGTCCTTGGGCCTTACGGCCCCACGCCAGCAATCGGGTGCCTTTCGCTCCTTTCGTGGCCACGGAAGGGGCGCCCCACCACGGACCGTCAGCCACGCACCGCAGAATACTCAGCAACGCGGTGGCGGCCGTGGGAACCGCCGTGGCGGTGGTCGGGGCCAACGGCGAGGCCAGTCCACACCTCCCTCAGCAGCCCCCGCCTCAAAACCTTCCGAGTTTTCAGGCCCATGTGACGCCTGTGGGAGGCAGGGTTCGCCATCACCTCTCCCACTGGCATACAGTCACTTCGGACAGGTGGGTGCTGCAAATTGTCCGAAGGGGTTTCTCCCTCCCCTTCGAGTCTTCCCCTCCATCCATGCCACCTCAATACCACCGTGTGTCGGGGGATCACTTGCAACTTCTGCAAGAGGAGGTTTTGGCCCTCTTGGCCAAGAGGGCCATCGAGCGCGTTCCTGGGCCAGAAGTAGGACGTGGTTGCTACTCCCACTACTTTCTGGTGCCCAAGAAGGGCAAAGGGGGCCTACGCCCTATCTTGGATCTGCGGAACGTCAACGGCTTCCTCCGGACGGAGAAGTTCAAGATGCTCACTTTGGCTCAGGTCCTGGCTGCCCTGGACCCAGGAGACTGGATGGTAGCGTTGGACTTGCAGGACGCCTATTTCCACATCCCCGTCCTGCCGGCCCACCGGCGTTACCTACGGTTCACGGTAGGCCTAGAGCACTTTCAGTTTACCGTGCTCCCCTTCGGCCTTACCAGCGCCCCACGGGTGTTCACGAAGGTGATGGCGGTGGTCGCAGCCCATCTGCGCAGGCAGGGGGTATCAGTCTTCCCCTACCTCGACGACTGGTTGTTGAAGGCGGGCTCGCCCCAGACAGTCGTCAGCCACCTCCAGACTACGGCCGACCTCCTGCACTTGCTGGGGTTCTCCATCAATGTGCCGAAGTCACACCTGTGTCCCTCTCAGAAGCTCCTTTTCATCGGAGCGGTTCTCGACTCGGCGCAGTTTCGGGTTTACCCACCCGAGCAGCGGGTCCGGGATATTCAGGCTCTGATTCCTGTCTTCAGACCGTTATCCCGGGTCTCGGTCAGGTTGACGCTGCGGCTTCTGGGACTGATGGCCTCCTGCATCCTTCTGGTGCGTCACGCCAGGTGGCGGATGCGGGCTCTGCAGTGGGACCTGAAGTTTCAGTGGGCCCAGCATCAGGGCAACCTGTCCGATCATGTCCTGATCTCGGAGGGCACTGCGACACAACTGCAGTGGTGGCTCACGGACCGCGAATGGGTCAGTGGCAGACCCCTCTCCCTACCCCAGCCGGAGCACGTAGTTGTGACGGACGCGTCCCTCCAGGGCTGGGGGGGCCACATGGGAGAGGCGGAGATCAGAGGCCTCTGGTCTCCGGCGGAGTCCCGGCTCCACATCAACCTTCTGGAGCTGCGGGCGATTCGTCTTGCACTGAAGGCATTCCTCCCCTCTGTCAGGGGGAGCGTGGTGCAAGTGTTCACCGACAACACCACCGCCATGTGGTACTGCAACAAACAGGGCGGTGTGGGGTCGTGGACCCTTTGCCAGGAGGCTCTGCGCCTCTGGCAGTGGCTGGAACATCAGGGCGTGACCCTGGTGGTTCAACACCTGGCAGGATCTCTGAATGCCAGGGCGGACGAACTCAGCCGCCGGTGCATGATGGATCACGAATGGCGTCTGAACTCGGACGTGGCGCAAGGTCTCTTTCGACAGTGGGGAGAGCCTTGGTTAGATCTATTCGCCACAGAAGAGAACGCGCAATGTCAGCAGTTCTGCGCGTTGGAGTTTCCAAGGCGGCACTCGCTCGGAGACGCTTTTCGGCCCGAGTGGAGCTGCGGTCTGTTGTACGCCTTTCCGCCTATACCACTTCTGCCCAGAGTGCTGAAGAAGATCAGGCGCGACCGGGCCCAGGTCGTCCTTGTGGCTCCGGACTGGGCACGAAGATACTGGTATCCCGAGCTACTCAGCATGTCAGTCGATCCCCCGATTCGTCTGCCTCTTCGGGAGGACCTTCTGTCGCAGCAGCAGGGGACGGTCCTGCACCCGAACCTGTCCAGTCTCCACCTACAAGCTTGGAGATTGAGCGGCGGCAGTTGAGGCCATTTGGCTTGCCTCCCGAAGTCTGTGACATCATTCTGGCAGCCAGGCGTCCCTCCACTAAATCGGTATACGCCTGCCGGTGGAACAAATTTGTGGCATGGTGCGCAGCAAAGGCTGTGGATCCCCTCTCTGCACCCCTTTCGGAAGTGCTGCTCTTTCTTCTTTCCCTTGGCCAGCAGGGCTCTGCTCTGGGCACTCTTAAAGGGTACCTTTCTGCTCTTTCAGCCTTCTTGAGGCTACCAGATCAGCCTTCTTTATTCAAGTCCCCTATTGTGAGTAGATTTCTGAAGGGCATCACGCACATGTTTCCTCCTGTTCCCTTCGTGATGCCCCAGTGGGACTTGAATCTGGTTCTCACCTACCTGATGTGTGCTCCCTTTGAGCCACTCCATAACTGTCCTCTCCGTCTCCTTACTCTGAAGACGGCCTTCCTGGTTGCCATCACCTCTGCCAGGAGGGTGAGTGAGCTCCAGGCTCTTTCGTCTTCTCCACCTTTCCTGTCTGTTCATCCTGATAAGGTGGTGTTGCGTACACGACCTTCCTTTCTGCCCAAGGTTGTCACGGCCTTCTACATCGGGCAGTCCATCACTTTGCCCACCTTCTTTCCGCCTCCGCATCCCTCGAAAGAGGAGGGGAGGCTCCACCGTCTGGATCCAAAACGTGCGCTCTCCTACTACCTAGATCGCACACGCCAATTCCGGGTGGATGACCAACTCTTCGTTGGTTACGTGGGCGCGAAGAAGGGTAAGGCTGTTCACAAGAGGACCATCTCCAGGTGGATCATCTTGTGTATCCAAGCATGTTACTCCATGGCGAGGAAGGAGCCCCCGGCTGGATTGCGGGCTCACTCCACTCGGGCCACGGCAACGACAACTGCCCTGGGCCGCGGTGTCCCCCTGCAGGACATCTGTCAGGCAGCCACGTGGGCCTCGCTGCACACGTTCGCAAGACACTACTGCTGGGACAGTCAAGTCCGGAGGGATGGCTTCTTTGGCCGTTCCGTCCTCCAGGACTTTCTGGTGTGATATTGGTTCGCAGACCCACCACCGGGGTTGGTATTGCTGGGGTATCTATTCTAAGGTAAGGAATCTATCACTAACGTGTCTCTTTCAGATGCACAAGTTACTACTTGTGTAACGATATATCTGTAAGAGACATTAGTTAGTGATAGATTCCTTACCGCCCACCCATCCTCCCCGTTCTGCGAACCGATATTTAGGGTTAAGGTCATCCCCTTTCAGGGCCCTAGTTTCATGGCACCAGTGTTAGTTCTATCATGGCTCTGCGTATCTGGCGCGGAAAAGCTGTGTTATCAGAACTGACGTCAGCGCGCATGGGCGCCGTCTAAATACTCCGACGACGTCATCCCGGCGCTCACGACGCCGACGACGGACGCGGAGCCGCAGACGACGCCTACCAGCGCGCAGGGGTATTGCTACGCAAAAATTTCCGGATCCAGTCTGACGCCTGGGGATATTCTAAGGTAAGGAATCTATCACTAACTAATGTCTCTTACAGATATATCGTTACACAAGTAGTAACTTGTGCGTTAGGGGGTCGATGAGCCCGCTTCAAGAATGGGACCTCCTGTAACGTCCTGCCCGCCACCGCTTGATCCTGGAACAGCCAGTGTTTGTCTGACTCCCACCGGCTCCATTCCACCAGATAGCGGAGTTGGGCGGCCTGGAAATATTTCCGTAAGTCCGGTATCCCCAGCCCCCCAGATTTGGGCGCCAGCGTCGCGATGCTCCTCTTGATCCGCGGTCTACGGCCCTGCCACACGAACCGTGCAATGGTCGCTTGGGTCTCCGCGAGCCACCCTGTGGGGGGCTGGAGCGGCAACGCCCTAAACAGGTATAGCACCTGAGGCAGGAGGGTCATCTTCACTGCGGCCACCCTACCTAGCAACGACAACGTGCCCTTATCCCACCGACCTAGTTCCTCTCTGATTTTCGTGCTCAAAGCCGCATAATTAGCCGTGACCATCGCCGGGAAGGAGGGCGCCAGCAGGATCCCTAAATACGGAATCCGGTCCTTGGACCAGCTCAGAGGGTAAAGTCTCTGTAGTTCCGCTCTGGTGGCACTAGCAAGCAAAATATCAAGGGCGGCTGATTTCCCGAGGTTCACCTTAAAGCCCGCCACCTCGGCAAAGAGGTCCAATTCTGCAATGCAAGCCGGCAGTGACCTCCGCGGGTCATCGAGCGTCAGAATGACGTCATCTGCGTACAGGCTAATCGCATGATGAAATTCGCCCATCTTGACTCCAACGATGTCGGGGTTCTGCCGAACCCTTTGAGCAAACGGCTCCATGTAAAGGGCAAAGAGCAAAGGAGACAGTGGGCACCCCTGTCGCGTACCCCGTTCTATGGCAAAGGGCCGGGAGCTACCTCCGTTCACTCGGACCACCGCGGACGGGGACCGGTAGCAGTTGAAAATCAGATGACGGAACTTCTCGCCTATCCCGAACTTGCCCAAGACCTTCTCTAGGTAGGGCCAGTGCACCCTGTCGAAAGCCTTCTCCGTGTCTATGGAGAGGAGCATCCTTTCCCCGGGGATCCTGGAGGCCTTCTCAAGAATATGAGTCACCCTCTTTGTGTTGTCCACTGTTTGCCTGCCTGGCACGAAGCCCACTTGGTCCGAGTCAACCATGCCCGGGAGATGAAGTGCCAGGCGTGCTGCTAATATACTGGTGAACACTTTCAAGTCCGTGTTCAGCAACGAGATAGGACGGTAGGATCCACAGGCGGTCCTGTCCTTGCCCGGTTTCGGGATCACTGAGACCGTGGCCTGAAGAAATTCGGGGGGAATGGCACCCGGCTCCGCGAAGGTGTTGAAAAGGCGGGTCAGCAAAGGCGCCAGCTCCTGACAGAAGGTCTTATAAAACAGAGGGATAAAGCCATCCGGTCCCGGGGCCTTGCCCGGTTTGAGCCGGGATATCGCCGTGACCACCTCCTCGATACGGATTTCTCGTTCCAGATACTGAGCCTGATCCGGCGTTAACGACGGGAGCGGTACCGACTCTAGATATTCCGCCTCCGCTCGGGCGGAGGGGGCCTCACCAGTGTAGAGGTCTGCGTAAAATCTACGGAAGACGTCTGCTATTTGCTCATCTGCCGTGACAGAACCTCCGATCGGGTCAGCCAGCTCCTTCACTCGGTGCTGTTGGTGCTGCACCCTAAGCTTGTTGGCCAAGAGCAGCCCGCATCTATCGCCGCCGGTGTAATACTTGTGCTTCAGACGGAGCATCGCGTACTCCGCCCGGTCCGTGTCCAGGGCCGCCAAGAGTTTCCTGGCAGCTTTCAGCTGTCTCCAGACCCTGGGGGCCCCCGTTCTATGATGAACCTGCTCCAGCTCCCGCACCTGCCGGGTGAGCTCATCCCTCTTGAGCTGTAGATCCTTGTTCTCCGCCGAGGAGATAGCTATGAATTCGCCCCGGAGCACAGCCTTCAGGGCCGCCCACTGCGTCGCGCGAGAGGTATCGTCATTATCGTTCACGCGTTGGAAGTCCATAATGGCCGCGCGGATCTGGTCCACTGTCGACCGTCTGTGCAATAGCGTGTCCCGAAGCCGCCAGACCCCTCTCGGCCGAGCCACCGGGGGCAGATTGAAAGTACCCTCCACCGGCGCGTGGTCGGAAAGAGAGAGGACCCCCATATCAGCGTTCAAGGCTAAAGCGAGCATCGGACCAGACACAAGTAGATGGTCCAGTCGCGCATAGGACTTGTGTGCATGTGAAAAGTAGGAGTACGCGCGGGTAGTGGGGTGGAGGTGGCGCCACATGTCATGCAAGTCCAGCTCCTCAAGTCGAGTGCGAATTGAGCCCGAGAGCTCACCCAACTGGTGGCGCCGCTGCACAAACCTGTCCATAGCCGCGTCGAAAACTAGATTCAAATCTCCCCCCAGCACTATGTGCCTATCAGAGGTGGACGCTACCTCTTCCAGTGCTCTGTGCAAAAACTGATCCTGGTGGTCATTGGGCCCGTAGATAGAGCCGGCAGTCAGTACTAAACCCCCCACCCTGATCCTATATGCCAAAAGCCTCCCTTTCTGCTCTGCCACTTTGTGTAAGATCTCCCCCCTGAACCCCCTGGAGAACAGGAGCGCCACCCCTGCCGTTTTAGAGGCGCTGGAGGAGAAAAGCTGCGTAGGGAATTTGGGGGTACGCATTCTGGAACAGTCTTTAGCCAGCAGATGGGTCTCTTGCAACAGGCAAACATCGGCCACGGAGTTCTCCAACAGAGACAATACCGCCCGCCTTTTAACCGGATTATTCAACCCTTTCACATTTAGAGTGACCACTTTAAGAGCCATCAAGGAGGGGAATCATTGGAGCACACACAGATAGGCAAAGCCCAGCAAGCAAACATAGAGGCCATCTCACGAAGCCTCAACGCACAGCAACCACGGATATCTCTATGGCACAGTACAGTCCCCAGACCCCAACACCCCACAACTAGAAGAACACCCCCCTCCCCTTGGAACCCCAAACGCTCGAATCCGTACCACTCCCAACTACCAACCCCCTCACTAGCCCCTAAACTCAAAACATCCCCCTGCCATTCCCGTTCCCACTCCCCGCTTCTCAAACTTTGCAAAGAAGACATTGTCCCAGTCCGGTCCGTATCGGACAAGGCCGTGGAAAGTCAGTCTAGTGGACGTCCAGCCACCACCTCCTGCACTCGCCATCCTGCCCCACCCTCCCCCAGAACCCCCGCACCTGCAGTAAGAAAAGGCTAGTGCAGACTCCCCCCGGAGTAAATTCAGACCGTCAGGGCCACTTCGCCAGTCGCCGCCACTCTGGAGGCCTCCTGGATAGCGGCCGCCATGTCCGCCCGAATCGTGGGCGATCCCGGTCGCTCTGGCGTTGGGGAGCGCCTTCCCCCTGCTTGCTGCCAGCCGTCTCGAGTGCTTCGCCTGCGGCGGGGCGCCGGGGTGTCCGTATCAGATGCTGTTAGGCCCAACACCGCGCAAACGTCCTGGAGGGACCGGAGCTGGTGCAGTGTCCCGTTCCACCTAAAAATCAGGCGGAAAGGGTGTCCCCAAGAGTACTGCGTCCCCTGCTCCCGGAGGAAGTCCGTGGCGATTTTGAAGAATTTTCTCTTCTGCAGCGTGACCGTAGATAAATCCTGATACAGGGCCACCGGGTGGTCTCGGAATCGGAAAGGCTGCTGTCTCCGCGCCTCGCGGAGGATCCGCTCCTTCAGGGGGAAGTCCGGCAAGAAGGCCAGGATGTCCGGGGGGGGGTGCTGTGGCTCTGCGGGGGCGACCCACCCGGTGCGCCCTGTCGATGCGGACCTGAAAGTCTTCCGACTCCCCCAAAATTGCACGGAAGAGGCCCTCCAAGTATGCCGTCACGTTCTCCCCCTCCTCGCCGGACGGAACGCCACGGACCCTGATGTTATTCCGCCTGGATCGATTTTCGAGGTCCTCGGCGTGGGCCTGCAGCTCAATCTGTTGTTCCCGCAGCCGCAGGACCTCCTGCTGCAGATGGGTGATCTCCTCGTCTCTGGAGTGACCAGCCTCCTCCACGGTGTTGACCCGCTCCCCCAGGGAGTCCACCTCTCTCCGTACCTCGCGGACCTCCCCGGCCACCTCTTGCTTCAACATTTGAAAGTCCTCCCGCAAGGAGCTGAAGAGCGACTCGAGGAATGATCGTGTCACCGGGGGTTCTCCGCCTTCAGCGCCCCTGGTCGGGACCGGGGAGGTCGTGGTGGGTTGATTCCCTCCGCTACGCAGGGCACCGCGTCCCAACATGTCCGGCAAAGTCCGATCACCCCTTCTTTGTCCCCTAGCGTTCGACATCTTGGTTGCACAGGGGGCGTCGGTGGGCTACGCTCGGCAAAAGAGATCAACAGGGCCAGAGCAGCTACACACCGGTCAGGGAACACCGCCACACAGAGATCCCGAGCAGGGCCGAGCAGCCGGGCCGGAGTCCACAAAATGGCCGCCCGTTACTATCAATAGGCCAACGCCCAAGGAGTGAGGCCTACCCTCGTCTCAAGTCCAGTGGCAAGAAACACAGCCGGAGGGCAAACTCGCGGGGCAGGGCCCGCCGGGGCCGGCAATCCTGGGGGAATACCTGCCCTGGGGGTACAACACCACTCCTCCACAACCAGCGTCGGACCGTAGCGGCCTCACGGGGCAAGCACCCTCGAGCCTCGGATCTGCGTAGCAACTCTATGCCGGCTCCGCCTCCGTCTTTCTCCTCCGTGCAGCTTCGCTCTCGTCAACCACCTTCGGTCGGCTCCGCTCCGCTCGCGAAGTCCCCTTCGACTTCTACTCCGACACCGCGGCACAGGCGGCAGGGCACACCGTCAGGATCCCAGGCCCGTAGGTCTCGCGGCTCCCGGCTCACACACAGGCCGCCCAGCGGGCTCCGCCCCAGGCTGTTTCGGTCTGAAACGCACCTCCGAGGGGGCAATCAAGGCTCAACGATCGCTCCGCACCGCCACCGGGGTCTCCAGGCTCAATCACCGCATGATCCGGGGGGGAATCAGCGGTTACGAGCGGTGCAGGGTTTCAGGGGCCCGGGAGCTCTCGGCAAGTGCGACCTCTCAGCCCGCCATCTTGGCCACGCCCCCCCAAAACTCCACACTTAGAAGAATTTCCAAGTGAAACCAGTCAATGTTAGCCTACGGAAGGAAATTCAAGTTACTGGTAAGTATGGTTAAAATTACTTTTCAGGATCAGTACTGGGCTCAAAGATGCAGCACTGAGGTCTCTCCTGATAACAGGTGAGTAAATCGGAATTCGGAGTACATCCATTTGCGCCACAGAGCTGCGTAGGAGAAGGATGTAAAAAGGGGCACGGCCTGCACCACCTCTCTGCAAAGCAGTGCAGTGGCACTTCCTGGAAGCACCTGGTGGGCTACTTGCCCCCATGGTCCCTCAGGTTTGAAGTGGAATTTTTTCCCCAACTTAAAAGGCGCCACATCACGTCAGGCCCCATCCCCTCCCTTCACCACTGTGTAAACGCGCCCTGTCACCGTTCTAAGTTGAGAGATTAAGTCCCCTTCAATCCAAAGGGTCCCTAGGGTCAAACTAGCACACTAGATACCTCCAGTAAGCGACAAAGAGCTGCGTTGCAGAGAGGAGCAAAGAGTGGCGTGGCCTCTGAACACGTCTGCAACTCAGTGCCCTGGCGCATACTGGAGATACCTCTTGGGCTACTTGGCCCTCAGGGACCCTCAGTATTGAAAGCAAATTAATTCCCCAACTTAAAACGCGCCACGGTAGCGTTTGCACAGTGGTGAATGAACGGGGCGTGGCCTGAGGTGACTTGTCTGCAAATACGCCCTGTGGCACGTTTTAAGTTAGAGAAGTAATTCCTCCTCAATCCTGTGGGTCCCCGATGGCCAACTAGCCCATCAGATACCTCCAGTATGCGCCAGAGGGCTGCGTTGCAGAGAGGTGTTCTGAGGCCACGCCTTTTTTTACAACACTCTGCAACGCAGCTCGGTGGCGCTTACTGAAGGTAACTGGTGGACTAGTTGGCCCCCAGGGACCTTCAGGATTGACAAGGAATTAATTCCCAACTTAAACCGCGCCACATGGTGTGTTTACACACATGTGAATTCAGGCCCGGCCCCTCCCTTCACCACTGTGCAAACGCGCCCTGTGGCGCGTTTTAAGTTGGGGGATTAACTCCCCTTGAATACTGAGGGTCCCTGGGGTGCAAGTAGCCCACTAGCTACCTCCAGTAAGTGCCACAGAGCTGCATTGCAGAGAGGTGTAAAAACGGGCGTGGCCTCAGAACACCTCCCTGCAACGCAACCCCCTGGCGCATACTGGAGGTTCCTGGTGGGCTAGTTGGCCCCTAGGGACCCCCAGTATTCAAGGGGAATTTGTTCCCCCTGCTAACGCGCCAGGGAATGCGTTTGCAGAGTGATGCAGATAGAGGGCATGGTCTCCGGCACGATGCCGGTCTTTTTTTTTTTTTTTTTTAAGAAGGGCTGTGTGGCCCCCTTGTTTTCCTAATATTTTGCCCTGGGGACCCCATCCCCCAGGGGCTGACAACTTTAAAAAAAAAAGTCATTTTTGAAGGGGGCCGCGTGGCCCCCCTCCCGAGGCCATAATTGGGCCGGGGACGTCATCTCCCGGGGCCTGGCCTTTTTAAAAAAAAATTTAATTTTGGGAGGGGGGCTGCTTTACCCCCCCACCTTAGGCCATTTATGGCCCCGGGGACCCCATCCCCCGGGGCGGCATTGTTAATGAATTTTTTTTATATATCTGAGGAGGGGAGCGGCGTGGCCCCCCTCCCGGGCCACTTCTAGCCCCGGGGACCCATCCCCCGCGGCTATCCCTCTACCTTGGGGACCGTGGGGGGGGTTGGGGGGGCCCAATCCTCCCACGGTGCCGCCGGCTCCCCGGCTCCTGCGGGAGCCGGCATTGCTTTTCAAAATGGGGAACTGCGAAGATGCAGTTCCCCATGTGGAAAAGCAATCGTCTTTGGTATTTGGAAGAGAGAGCAGGTTTCCTGCTCTCTCTTCCAAATACCAAAGCAGTTTGCTGTGGCTCCCACCCTGCCTTAGCAAACAGCAGTGTCCCGGGGGTGGGCCTCAATCACACCCCTCATTCCACGGAAACAATCACCCCACAAAGATGTCTATATTGTATGAGGAGCTGCATGGCCCTCCGCCTACTGTCCTGGAGTCCACAACGCCCAGACCAGGTTGCTGCAGTGTCCTGGGGGGGAAACAGCCATTACAACGCAGTCATAACCACGCGTGATAGTCACTTGGCCTTTGGGGTCCTTGTGGGACCCCCTGAGCAGGCCTAGGGGGTCAGGGTGTGTCTACCCTGCCACCTTTGCGCGTTTCTTTTGCTGATTTCTTGTGCTTCAGTTCTACCGAGGCACAAGATGGCTGCCAACACTTCGCGATTTGTAGTGTTGACCACTGTTCCCCCTAACCTGCGAGCGCGCGCGCACGATGGTCACCCGGAGCGCGCAGTGTCCTGGATTTAGCGCGCACACAGCTCACAGACATCCCTGCGAGACAGGTCGCACCGCCGCTTTTAAAACGCGAGCGGTGCGAAATCCAGGCGGGAGGCAGAGTGTTGCAGGCATGCAAAGCCCAATGTGCTCAAATTGCTTCAGCTTCAGCCCCCCTCCACACCCCCACCGTCCTGTGTGAACCCCCGGGCTGAGACAGGTTCACTGGCACACAACAGCCGCCCGAGTACTTCACAGGTCGTTAAAAGACCATTTGCACGTTAATGAGCTTTGTCTTTTTTTTTTACCTCTTCTTAGCCCCTGCATCTCCACACTTCCTACTGGCATAAGGGAGAAAGCACGAACATGCAAGAGGCAGATAAAATTGCAAGGAGTATCTGGCAGTGAGAGGAGTCCTGGCCAGTGTCCTTCATATTAAACTCTTCGGAGATCTATCGCATCAGATCAATTAATATGGTTATCAAGGTTCTGTAAAGAGGTCGGGCGCCCTCAGCTCATCAGCTGTCACTTTACCCCCCTGCCTCATTTGCACATGTGAAATTACAAGAAAGAGCAAGAAGGAAATTCCTTTCCAGACATCCGAAAGAGTGAGTATTAACACTCCGCAGAAAGTTCAATGGGTTCCTGATTGACACAGTTACTGTATGGACTTGTATATTTATAATACTTTAAAAAGCATAAAAGTAACAGGTGGCTACATTAATCTAAGTCAGTTGAAATTCGTCAGGGCTGCCTCCAGTCCATGGTTAGGTCTGCTTGAGAAAGCAGCGGCTGTGTTACTTATTGTGCGCAGTATACATGGAGTGTGCATTGAAGCATCCCTTCTAACCCAGAGGCGCAGGCAGATACAACTTCAAAGGACACTTCCGGTATGCACCCCGTACCTTTCCCGCCTCTCCTCAGCCGCACCAGAGTGGAAGCTGTGGAGATGAGTCGGTGTATATTTGGTTTTATTGGGGAGGGCGATAAATCCAGAGGTGAAGCCCGTCGCGAGAACAAACATGAACAGTGACGTTTTTAGTCCGGGTGTTGAAGGAAGTCACGAAAATCTGAAAGCACAAGCTTCAAAGGGGTTTGCTCCCAGCAGGATGCCGGCCACAACCACGTAGTATAGCTGGCACAGGAACAAAGCTTGGCCCTGGAAGACTCTGATCCATCGAGGTCAGGTGAGTCTAAATAATCTTAGATTTAATTATATTATTGTGTATAGTGTGAACATATGAGCCAAGCAGTTCACACCTCCTGCTGGTTTCATCAACAACCTTGTGGCCTGTTCTATTTTCTTTTGATTGCTGAAGTGCTTCCATGTCTGTCCATTAAGCACTTCAGCAATCACAAGACAATAGAATAGGCCAGTAGGAGCTGGAAACTGCTTGGCTCATGCGTGATCGGTGCAGCAGGCACAGCCTCTTGCTGACCTCACTATGTTGGCAGCACAGCACTGGATGCTGACACTGCTAGGAGTGCATTTAGTTGGGGCTTCTGGGGTGCACTTAATCAGGACACTTCTTCGCTTTTCTTCCAGAGTTGAGTGAAGAGGCTTCCATGTGCAGACTATTTCGATGCCCTCCAGAACACCAGGCAGCTGCAGATTGAAAGCAAGACTGAGTAATTATGATCATTTATTTGCAGGCAACTGAGAGCATGCGCGCTGGAGCCTCTCACATCCTGTTTGGGACAGTTAGGCCTGACAGTGCCCTTCCATTTCTGGTACTATGCAGCAGTTTTAAGATGATCTCATAGTTTCTCCTGGCTCAAAAAAGTGTCATTTCTGCTAGTTATATGTTTCCCTCCTCTTCATTGCTTGATTTAGCTTGCGAGAAAGTGTCACTCATTGTCTTTGAATGTCACACATAATTACATTGAAATTAGGAAAATGTCACACATTAGCAATCTGAAACCTTGGCAGCTATGAATCTTGCTCGTTGGCACCTATGGAACGTAGGAACCGAAGGACTTGCAGGGAAAACACGCAGCGGCCAAGGGTTTTAGAAAGTGCTGCAGCAACCGTGAACTAAGATGGCGTTTGCAGGATACCGAGCTTGCACCCGGGAGGCCATAAGATGGGAGCCTGATACTGCTGCATCAAGCTTTGTTGATTTGCGGAGCCCTCTCGCCGTCCCCACCCCCAAGGTACAGCTCTGCCGGTTTACCCCCTGTAGGGAAAGACTGCCATCGAGGTTGTCCTGCCTGCCTGCAACATCGGTACGAAGCAGACACCGCAGGGGGTTGGGGATTGGGGCCGCCTACTGAATGCCCGCGTTGCTGCTGACTGTTTCGCCTCCTCGCAAGACATCTGGCCCGATTTGGGGACATAGCGGAAGTATGAAGTCTCGGCACCGCTCTTTGTTGCCTCCCGCTCTATGGACTGCTGCTTTGGCACCTGCAACATGCTTCCTTGACCTATGGACACCGGATCGGACACTACTGCCCCCGCTGCCTTGAAATTTTTCTCATGGACAGTATGGCTATGACTTTGAAACCGACTGCCCTCCTCCCTCCTGGCTCTTTTCCCCCTCTAGTTACCTTCCACAAAATTTGCTCCTGTTGCTTTTGGAATGTGCTCCCTTGATTTTCTGACTCTTATGCTCCTGCCATTTTGTGACTTTCTTCTTTGACTCCCCTGTCCCTGATCCCGCCATCTTAATGATCTTTGACTTCTTCCCTGTCCCAGCCGGGCGACCTCTCTATTGTCTCTCCTGTGCCATGGACCTACACCTCGTTGTCGATCTTGTTCATACCTCTGGTCCCTCGCTCGTTTTGTTTCACTTTCCTCTCCTTATTCTGCCTTCCTTTCCCTTTCTTTCTGTTCTCCCCCCTCTTCCTTCCCCTGCCCCTTAGATTGCTAAGGTGTGATTATTACTGTAAAAATGTAAGCCTGAGTGAATTTACTATTTGTATGTATATAACTCTAACCACTAGTATATGTAGTAGACCTTTGTATTTACTACCATTCCTAAGTGATTTTAGAGTTTATCCGTTTATATCTCTTCCTTGAGTGACTTTACAACTTGTACATTTGCAATTTTGTCTGTTTGTATCTCTTCCTTGAGTGACTTTACAACTTGTACGTTTGAATTTTTTTCGGTTTGTATCTTTTATTGTGACTCATGTAATCCAAAGTCCTTATGTAACGCAACTGGTTCTTTTGTAAAGCGCTCTGACACCTTCGGGTAATGTTCGCACTATATAAAATCGCAATAAATAAATAAATAAAAGAGGACATCAGAGCCAGAGCTTCGGGCACCGGCATTCTTCTATTTACAAATTAAGCATTGACTTTCTATACTTCCTCAACAGGAAGTGATATCCAAGACAAACAGGTTTGTCATTCCTTGGGTTCTTCTGCTCAACATATGCCTTTTCAGTGTTGGGAATTTTGTTTTGCACATGCAAAGTCAGATTTGGACAGCGTAGGCTTTAAAAGTACGCAAAGACTCTAAGATTCCATGAATCAATGACAATTATTTCATTTTCTGAAAAAATATATTTGGGTCAATTTATTAAACATTTTTGTTGTAAATGATACTCTTGCAAATGGGAAAAGTGAAAAAAAAGTTTTTTAAATCTTGGAGACTGGGTGTCAGCAGTTCTCAGAGGTCTTTCAGAGGGCTAAGCTCTCCCTCTGATCTTATGGGCCTCCTTCTTATGCCCAGTTCCCACTCATATCAACCCCGGAGAGCATCATTAAGTGGAGAGAACAGAGGCATACAGTGATGTTTTTACGGGGCTGTGAAGCCATGAAGTACTCCTCCTAAGCCTCCCTCGCCTGCTTTTACTTGTTTTATCTTGGGAGAGCGGCGTGCAGTGGGTGAAGACACAGAGGTACAGAGGTCTACATCTGTGGGAAGCCAGTGAGTGCTCAGGGTTGGAGCAGGGTGCTCAACCCTGAATCGCTTGAGGCTGAATTACTGAAGCGTTCTGCCATGAAATTCCCTGAGATGATTGTGTCTCAGTGCACAGTCTTGAACCAAATTGAAATTGAAGTTTAGAACTCAAGAATCCTGAAAAGAGACTGCAGTAGGGTGAATGCTAGTGTAGCCATATTGAGTTGAGTGCAACCTCTTTGAGATGGCCCCATACGGTCAGTGAGCTCAGTGCTTGCTCCCCCGTGACACATCAAACATACCAAAAACATTTAAGCCTCCTGTTATTGTTAAGATTGCAATACAGGCTTGACTAATCAAGGGAACCATGGCGTCTACAGGAAAAATGAAATCCGGATAGATCGGACAACAGGCTGCGCAGAAATGATTGAATCAAAAAAAGATCGCATGAAAACCCCAGACAGACATTGTGCCAGATTACACTACTAAAGTGAGTGAAGGCCATGGCAATCCTTTGATATCGCCAATACAGACGTTTGGGAAAATGAACCGTTGCTGTAAATTTATGTTTTTAAAAGACTCTGCAGCAGTCATTTATTCAACGACAGAAAATATTGCAGAACTGCCAGTCCACTCATTCCTCAAAAGTCAGATTCACTATTGAATACAGATCAGAGGTTCAGCATAAGTCCATCTATTAATTTAAAAGTAACCGCACCTGGAAACAGTGAAATGTCAGTGGATAAAGTTATCATGATACAGGTCGAGGTTCACGTACCAAGCTATTCTTATTCAATGCCAAGACCTCACCCAAACAAGCACTATCCGCATACAAATAACTCCATCATTGAGTCTGTAGAGGAAGTGGAGAATTCCTGGTTGCGCTCAATTTTACTAGCAAACCATGTAGATCTAGTACAGTCAACGGAAAGTTAAGACCATCAATCTGGTTGAGGGGCATGAGCAATCTGCTACTTAAATCTCAGATTCATCTGAGCAATTAACCCAAGAAGAGCTAATTAATGAACATAAGTCTGCATTTAGCGACTGAGTAACATTAACTCTGCCACAGCCAGAAGACATCAATGGAAATACATTTGATGGCCCTTTGTTGAACGCAATTAGGAAAATAAAGACCCCACATTCTGTTGTCTTTACTAATAAGAATGTATTTCTACCCAAACCAACCCTTTTTACCATCATTAGTATAGTGAAAGATAAGGAAAAAATATATAACTCTTTAACCTAGACCATGCAGTTTGCAAGCAGCTCTTTGACACTTCATAGGTTACTGTCCTATATCATAATTGTAACTCATGAACTGCAAGTGACAAAAGGTTCTCTACAACAAAAGCAGTAACCTACTGAGCTATCAACATAAAATACAGTTCTGTTATGTGTATGGTACACATTTTTGTAACAGGCATATTAACCTTCCGTACTACTTTATGATGAGTCAAAACTGCAACCAGACAAACATCTCTCCAGCAGAAATATTAGTCACGGGAAACCTCCTTTACCTCGCAGTCTCAACAACGACCAGCCTTTGCAAAGCATTCACTACCCGACTGCGACTTTACCACAAGATACTTTAATCCAGAAGTTGTTACGATGATTTGCTGTAGGGGACTCGTTTTTGGACTGGTGACAAACTATCTCTGATGGGATATGCAGACATTACTCCGTAGATTGCACGTCTAATTGTAAATATGTTATGTAATTGTGCATATATGTGATCTTGTATAGGCTTCCAACATTCCCCACCCTATGAACAGTCCTTGAGCCGAGGATCTTCAGTAAAATCTTATTTTGATACCACCATTGGAGTCCTGTGCTTTTCTAAACCCAAAGTGTACTCCCCATGTAATTGCGTGTATTTATAAATTGAAAACCTGCCTTAAGACACTTCATGTGGCGCTACATGTGTGGAAATGCACTCTCTTTTCACTTTTTTAAGCAAAGGTTTGTAGTGATATTTGGCTCTGCAACCACATACGCAGTCTGGTTCCCCGTGCACATAGCCTTAGTTGCAGCGCACAGATACCTTATTCTGCCGCACACAGAGGAAAAAAATTAGAGGGAACATTGGTGTTGACAGTCAATTAGAATACAGCTCATGCACGGCAGGGTTCGCTTAAGATATGCGGATCCAGTGCGGCCATAGATATATCTATACTTTTAATGTAATTTTCTCAGGAACTACAGAACGGATTTACACCATTTAAGCAAAAGGCACGAGTCTGAACTGAGGAATACCTCTTTGCTAAATTTAGTATAATTCCGTTCAGCAGTTCAGGCTGCAGCTGCGTCCTAAGGTCCCAATGGAAATTTGCATGGGGAAAACGTGTTTTGGGATCCCCCTTTTTTCTCGGCCCCCACTTGACGAATAACCCCGAGACTTTCAGTGTAGGAGCGGATCGGAGCTGATAATTAGTTTTGAAAATTTCACGAAGATTCGTCAACGGGCGATTAAGTTATTTCAAATACAATGTTGCGGATTTCCTATGGAAAATAGGTCCTAACTATATCTATCTTCTGGCCTCCGCCAGTAGGAGATATATATATATATATATATATATATATATATATATATATATATATATATATATATATATATATATATATAACGTAAATCCTTCACAAGAAAAGATCGGAGGCCACACAAGGGGAACTTGAAGCAGATGTATCCTTTAATGAAACTTTAGCGGCGGCGGATGCATTTCGACTGTATTAGTCTTCCTCAGCGCCCAACGCTTTAAAGGACTCCTCCCAAATGTTCTCCTCCTGGGTGAAATACTCGCATGCACCTGGGTCCCCTCCCCCTCAAGCTGTCGGCCCACCAATGGTTGGCTCGTGTTGAGTGTTGCGAACCACATGTCCCAGCAGGCACTGTGCTGTCCTTTGCAGAGTTGGTGGCGTGGGGGAGTACGGGAAACCGGAGGGTCGGTGCACGATTGCCAGGTGAGTCGGGCGGGTGGAAACTGCCTCGGGTCCCCTTGTACTGCAGCGCCAGTCCTTGCAGGTAGCTCCATGAGTAGGGGTAGTCACAATGAGGACTGCACGCCCCTGTCGAGATAAAATACCTCTGTCCCCTCACATAGCGCCTGCCTCTCCTGGCGGACTTCAGGAATACCGATACCTCGGTTGAAAAAACATGCTGTAAACAGCAAGATGTTGGCGATTCCAGAGTCTCTTGTTGCCGCAGGTCCTTCCGTACTGCGCAGCCAGCAAGCGCAGAACACATGACGTAAATCCTTCACAAGAAAAGATCGGAGGCCACACAAGGGGAACTTGAAGCAGATGTATCCTTTAATGAAACTTTAGCGGCGGCGGATGCATTTCGACTGTATTAGTCTTCCTCAGCGCCCAACGCTTTAAAGGACTCCTCCCAAATGTTCTCCTCCTGGGTGAAATACTCGCATGCACCTGGGTCCCCTCCCCCTCAAGCTGTCGGCCCACCAATGGTTGGCTCGTGTTGAGTGTTGCGAACCACATGTCCCAGCAGGCACTGTGCTGTCCTTTGCAGAGTTGGTGGCGTGGGGGAGTACGGGAAACCGGAGGGTCGGTGCACGATTGCCAGGTGAGTCGGGCGGGTGGAAACTGCCTCGGGTCCCCTTGTACTGCAGCGCCAGTCCTTGCAGGTAGCTCCATGAGTAGGGGTAGTCACAATGAGGACTGCACGCCCCTGTCGAGATAAAATACCTCTGTCCCCTCACATAGCGCCTGCCTCTCCTGGCGGACTTCAGGAATACCGATACCTCGGTTGAAAAAACATGCTGTAAACAGCAAGATGTTGGCGATTCCAGAGTCTCTTGTTGCCGCAGGTCCTTCCGTACTGCGCAGCCAGCAAGCGCAGAACACATGACGTAAATCCTTCACAAGAAAAGATCGGAGGCCACACAAGGGGAACTTGAAGCAGATGTATCCTTTAATGAAACTTTAGCGGCGGCGGATGCATTTCGACTGTATTAGTCTTCCTCAGCGCCCAACGCTTTAAAGGACTCCTCCCAAATGCTCTCCTCCTGGGTGAAATACTCGCATGCACCTGGGTCCCCTCCCCCTCAAGCTGTCGGCCCACCAATGGTTGGCTCGTGTTGAGTGTTGCGAACCACATGTCCCAGCAGGCACTGTGCTGTCCTTTGCAGAGTTGGTGGCGTGGGGGAGTACGGGAAACCGGAGGGTCGGTGCACGATTGCCAGGTGAGTCGGGCGGGTGGAAACTGCCTCGGGTCCCCTTGTACTGCAGCGCCAGTCCTTGCAGGTAGCTCCATGAGTAGGGGTAGTCACAATGAGGACTGCACGCCCCTGTCGAGATAAAATACCTCTGTCCCCTCACATAGCGCCTGCCTCTCCTGGCGGACTTCAGGAATACCGATACCTCGGTTGAAAAAACATGCTGTAAACAGCAAGATGTTGGCGATTCCAGAGTCTCTTGTTGCCGCAGGTCCTTCCGTACTGCGCAGCCAGCAAGCGCAGAACACATGACGTAAATCCTTCACAAGAAAAGATCGGAGGCCACACAAGGGGAACTTGAAGCAGATGTATCCTTTAATGAAACTTTAGCGGCGGCGGATGCATTTCGACTGTATTAGTCTTCCTCAGCGCCCAACGCTTTAAAGGACTCCTCCCAAATGTTCTCCTCCTGGGTGAAATACTCGCATGCACCTGGGTCCCCTCCCCCTCAAGCTGTCGGCCCACCAATGGTTGGCTCGTGTTGAGTGTTGCGAACCACATGTCCCAGCAGGCACTGTGCTGTCCTTTGCAGAGTTGGTGGCGTGGGGGAGTACGGGAAACCGGAGGGTCGGTGCACGATTGCCAGGTGAGTCGGGCGGGTGGAAACTGCCTCGGGTCCCCTTGTACTGCAGCGCCAGTCCTTGCAGGTAGCTCCATGAGTAGGGGTAGTCACAATGAGGACTGCACGCCCCTGTCGAGATAAAATACCTCTGTCCCCTCACATAGCGCCTGCCTCTCCTGGCGGACTTCAGGAATACCGATACCTCGGTTGAAAAAACATGCTGTAAACAGCAAGATGTTGGCGATTCCAGAGTCTCTTGTTGCCGCAGGTCCTTCCGTACTGCGCAGCCAGCAAGCGCAGAACACATGACGTATATATATATACACACACACACACAATATATTAATGCTCGAGGGTCCCCGCACGTGGGCGGGACTATTCAGTGCTTATGACTTTGAAGAGTATACCCCTGGAAGAGAACTAGGCTTATAGGTAATTAACTTATCATTATATGCACATCTCTGAAATGGTGGGTACCCGCTTATGAATTGGAGGACATTTTTCAAAATATCTTATATTTATACACATTGTCTTACATTTGGAAGGCAGAAATGCAAAAAAAGTCAACTGGCAATAACACTTGTTTTTCTATTCTGTGTTCCCCTTAGTTTGCCAATAAAAATTGTACCTCACTTGTCAGTAGGGCTAGTGCCTGCGACAGAAAACAGCCCAAAACGTAATATGGACACATCAAATTTTTCCACAGAAAACATACCCTTTTTTTGCAACGTGTCTAGCTGTGAATTTTGGGACCGAAGATTAGCCTGCACCTAGGGAAACCTAGCACACTTGTACATTTCTGAAAACTCAACACCCAGGGAAATCCAGAGTGGGGCGACTTGTGTGCCTCCCACCAGGCTCTAATACCCAGAATCTCATGCAAATCTCAAACTTTGTAAAACAAACCAAAGAAAAAACACATTTTCCTCATATTTCTGTGATGGAAAGTTCTGGAATCTGCGTGAAGTCACAAACTTCCACCCCCCCAGCATTCTCCCAAGTCTCTCAATAAAAATGGTACCTCGCTTGTGTGGGTAGGCCCAGTGCCCGTGCCAGGAAACAGCCCAAAAAGCAATGTCAACACATCACGTTTTTCCGCAGCCTGCCCAGTCCTTTCAAGGACGGGGCCCTGGAGTCAAAAAAGAGCATCCTGCCCGGTGCCCCACCCCTCCAGCTGCAGTAGCCTCTAAGCCCCTTTAGTGTACCCTCTATTCAGCACAGCCATCCTGTTGCCAGCAGAATGAGGCATCACCAACCCCAATAGTCAGTGATTACATTGGACAAGTGAGTGCTTCAGATTGGCCAGAAGGGGTACGCCCTACCATTTGTGGAAACACCTCAGCCTCTCCCACCATCCCAAGAATGGCTGACGGAGGACCATTTCTCCTTACTTTGTCAGAAAGTGCAGGCTCTTTTATTTTTAAAGTATTTTATTCAGTGCAACAGACATGGAAAACAAAAACATACAGAAGGTATGAGGCATTAGTGCGGGGTGAGCACAGCCGCTCCCACAGCGTAACATCTGCAGAAGATAAGTCGGTCACGGGCCAGTCCGAGGTGGCCTTGCTAGACACGCATTGTTGCAGTATTGCGTTACATTCCCTTCACAAACTCCCCCCCCCAACCTCAACACCCAATTCCCCAATTCCCGTCACACCCCCCCCCCCCCTCCCCCCCCCACCCCCACCCGCCGCCCAGTGTATAGGTCTTTCCAAGACAACTATCAAGGTCGCTCTCAGTTGGAGGGGTGAATCCTTCATTCACTCAGGGGTTCGGCACGGTTGGGTCCGTAAGCCTCAAGCGGCGAAGATATCTAGGACAGGTGAGTTCCCTAAATTCAGTGAGTAATAGAGAGTGGAATGGTTGCCAAAGCTCATTAAATTGTTCTATATACCCCACTACCGTGAGTGATAGTTTCTCCATGCCCAGTACATGCCATAATCTATGTAGCCAGCCCGTGAGTGATGGTATTGTGGTAGTGCGCCAATGTAGTAAAATGTTCTGAACGGCTAAACCCAGTGCAGTAGCTATCTGTCTGCCCCTACGGGATATGAGGGGATACATCAACCCATTCGGGAGCCCCAGCAGGGTGTACGCGGGGAAACGTGGCAGCTCCGTGTCAAAGTGGGAGTCTATTTCGTCCAACACTTCCTTCCAATAGAGCTCTAGTAGCGGGCAGTCCCATAGAATGTGTGTCAGTGTGCCCCGGCCTCCACACCCCCTCCAGCATGTGTTCTCCCTGCTACTGTCCATTTCATGGACCCGCTCCTGTGTGTAGTACCAATAGGTAGAGACCTTAGTCAGAGTTTCAGTAAGGCCCATGTGGTATGCTGAGTGTCTTGCCCTGTAGTATATCTGTTCCCATTCCTTGTGGCTCAGCGTCCGACCCAGCTCCCGCTCCCAACGCTCTCTTCCGGGGTTATAGAGGTGCGCGGAAAGAGGCTGCAGCAGCCAATAAAGATCTGTAATCAATTTGGAGTCCGCTGTGCGCGTCAGAAGCCATTTCTCGTATGGTAGGAGTCGTCTATCAGCCGACTCCCGCACCTGTGGATGTAGTGCCCAGTGGCGAGCCTGCATGTAGCGGAGTCTTTCTGATTGGGGAATGAAAATTCCTGTCTAAACTGCGGGAAGGAAATAATTCCTTCAGGGCCATACATATGACACAGGGCTCGGCACCTGGCTGCTCGCCAATGGGTAAATGCCCCCTTTTCTAACCCCGGAGTAAAATCCGGGTTGTCCACCAGCGGTGTAAGTGGTGACGGGAATGTAGTAAGATTATGTGCGAGGTTGGTGGCGTCCCAGACCCGCAGGGGTACCCTGGTGACGAAAGAGGCGTATAGATTCGCGGGACTGTGAGGCCGGCGTAGAAATGGGATTTCCTGCAGGGGTAGGCCCGCCACAGCTTGATCCTGGAAGAACCAGTGCCTATCCGACTCCCATCGGCTCCATTCTACCAGATAGCGTAATTGGGCTGCGTAGAAGTATCTACGGAGATCCGGTATTCCTAGCCCTCCTGCCTCTGGGGCTAACATGGAGCGAGCTCTGCGCATTCTAGGCTTGTTGCCTTGCCAGATAAAGCGCGAGAGATCTGCCTGAAGCTGAGGAATCCACCCAATCGGTGGCTGGAGCGGCAAGGCCCGGAACAAGTAAAGAACCTGGGGTAAGACCGTCATTTTGATGGCCGCTATCCTGCCCAGCCAGGAAAGAGTGCTGCGATTCCAACGACCCAGTTCCTCCCGAATCTTCTTGCCCAGTGCGGTGTAATTAGCCGTTACCATGGCAGGTAGAGTAGGGGCCAGCTGGATCCCCAGGTAGGGCACTGAGTCCGACGACCAATGCATGGGGAATTGGCCTTGTAAATGCGCTCTGGTGGCCGGCTTAAGGTAGAGATCCAGAGCTACAGATTTCCCCATATTCATTTTAAAACCTGCGACCGCACCAAAGGAGTCCAGCTCCTCGATGCAAGCCGGCAGGGCCGTCTCGGGCTCATCTAGTGACAGTATGACATCGTCTGCATAGAGGCTAATGGTGTGTGTGAAGCCCCCATACCGCACCCCTGTCGCCGCCGGGTTGTCACGCACCCGTTGGGCGAATGGTTCCATGTAAAGGGCGAAGAGTAATGGTGAGAGCGGGCAGCCCTGCCTGGTACCTCTCTCGATGTTGAAACTCCCCGAACTGCAACCATTCACCCGTACCACCGCAGTCAGAAATTTGTAGCAGTTAAGAATCATGGAGCAAAACTTGTCTCCCATGCCCGCCTTCATCAGGACCTGCTCGAGATAGGGCCAGTGCACTCGGTCAAACGCCTTCTCGGCTTCCACCGTCAGCATCATTCTCTCTCCCGGAATCCGTGAGGCCTTCTCCAAGAGGTGAACGATCCTCTTGGTGTTGTCCACAGTCTGCCTTCCTGGAACAAACCCCGCCTGACCCGGATCTATAAGACCTGGTAGGTGGGGGGCTAATCGGGCCGCAAGGATCCCTGTGTATAATTTTAAATCCACATTCAGGAGGAATATCGGTCTGTAGGAGCCGCAGTGCTTCCGGTCCTTCCCGGGTTTGGGGATAACTGTGAGTGAGGCCCGTAGGAGGTCAGGCGGAATGGCCCCTGGAGTGGCAAACGAATTAAAAAGGGCGAGTGAGAATCGGGGCCAGCGTCGAGCAGAACGTCTTGTAAAAAAGCAACGTATACCCGTCCGGTCCCGGCGCCTTGCCATGCTTGAGCTTAGCGATGGCGGAAATGACTTCCTCCATTCGGATGTCCTTATCAAGATGCTCTGCCTGCGAGGCGTCCAGGGAGGGCAGGGTCACCGAGTACAAATAGGCGGACGCCGCCATTTCGTCCGTCCTGTCTCTGGCATATAGATCCGCGTAGAATTTACGGAGCGTTTCGGCTATTTGAGCGTCTTCCGACACTATCGTCCCCGTGGGGTCCGAGATTTCCTTCACCACTTGACTCTGATGCTCCACACGGAGCCTATTGGCCAGCAGTCTGCCACAGCGGTCCCCACCTGTGTAGTATTTATGGCGCAGGCGAAGCGCCGTGTATTCCGCGCAGTCCAAATCCAGGGCCGCCAAAAGTTTCCTCGCCTCCTTAAGTTGCCTCCATATTCTGGGGGCCCCTGTCCTGTGGTGTATCTGTTCGAGCTCGCTAACCCGCTGGGTGAGTTCCTCCCTTTTGGCTTGTCGTTCTTTATTCTAAGCCGAGGAGATCGCTAAAAATTTCCCCCTGAGGACTGCCTTCAAGGCTGCCCACTGCGTTGCCAGGGTGGTGTCAGGGTTATCGTTGTGGGATAGATACTCTCGGATCGCTCCCTCAATGCGGTCCACCACTGCCTTCCTGTGCAGCAAGGTATCACGGAGGCGCCATGTTCTGGGAGAACCCGCCACCGGTGGTAGGCTCAAAGTGGCGGAGACCGGGGCATGGTCCGATAAGGACAGCACTCCCAGGTCCGACGCAGAGACCAATGCCCGTACCGGAGTCGTGACCAGGAGATGGTCCAGTCTCGCGTACGTCTTATGTGCATGGGAGTAATACGTATATCCCCTGTCAGTGGGATGCATGTATCGCCAGAGATCATGCAGATCTACTTCTGACAGCTGCGCCTTACACCCGGTCGAGAACTCCCCAACCTGCAGGGAGCGGTGTGCGGATCTATCCATGGCCAAGTCATAAACCATATTAAAATCTCCTCCGATGACTAAATACGTATCTTGCGAAGCAGAAAAGTCCACAAGCGCTGATCGCAGGAAACGTTCCTGCTGTTCATTAGGGCTATACAGGGACCCAACGGTAAAGGTGATACCCCCGATCCTAAACCGGTATGCCAACTGTCGGCCTTTGTGTTCTGTGTGCTTGTGAAGGATGTCCCCCTTAAAGTGTCTGGCCACCAGGATTGCCACCCCTGTTGTCTTATTGGCGTTGGAAGAGTGAAACTGTGTAGGGAATTTATGCAAGCGCATCCTGTGAGTGTCCCGCGGGAGCAGATGCGTCTCTTGAAGGAGACATATGTCAGCGTGAGTGCTCTCCAGGAGAGACAGGACCGCTCGTCTCTTAACCGGGTTGTTGAGGCCCGTACATTGAGTCCCCACCTTAAAAGTGCTGGGAGGCATGGGAAAGGGTGTACGTGAAAGCGAAGGTTCCCCGCCCGGGCAGGGCATGGTAGATAGGCGCCGCTGAGGCTGCTAGGACCTGTATAGTACACTGGGAAACCCCCCCCTCCCCCACCAACTCCCAAACCCCTCCCCAGAACTCCCCGACCCCCCACTCCAACCCTCTCTCTCCGAACCAAACTTGAAACTTCCCCAACAACCCCTCTCCCCCCCCCCACCCTGCCCCCCCAACAGTTCCCAAAATTCCATTGTCCCAGTCCGGTCCTCAACGGACAAGTCTGTGGAAAGTTACTTAAGTGGACGTCCAGCCACTGCCCACCGCCCGCCGCGCCCCCCGCCCCCAAACCTGCTTCGTCTGAGAGGCTATGTCGATCTCCCCCTGGAGTACATTCAGGCTGTCAGAGCAACTTCATTAGATGCCGTGTCTCTGGCTACTTCTTGGACTGCGTTGGCCATGTCCGCTCGGATAGTGGGTGTGTCTGGTCGGGCAGAGGATGCAGAGGATCGCCGCGCCGGGATCGTCTGCCAGCCGCCCCTGGTAGCGCGTCGTCGACGAGGGGTGTGGGCAGCGGTGTCTTTTGCGGTAATTCCAAGTACTCCGCAGGTGTCCTGGAGTGAGCGAAGCTGGTGTAGAGTCCCGTTCCACCTAAAGATAAGTCGGAAGGGATGGCCCCAAGAGCACTGCGTGTTGTGATCCCTCAGGAAGTCCGTTGCAATTTTGAACGCCTTACGCTTCTGGAGTGTGATGATCGACAGGTCCTGGAAAAGAGCGACTTGGTGCCCAAGGAAACGCAGGGACTGCTGCTGTCGCGCTTCACGGAGAATCAGCTCCTTCAAGGGATAGTCCGGCAGGAAAGCCAAGATATCAGGGGGGGGTGCAGAGGCTCGGCGTGTCGGGCCCACCCTATGTGCTCTGTCTATTCTGATGGTGAAATCATCCGGCTCCCCCAGTATCTCCCTAAAGAGGTCTCTTAGATATTCAGCAACGTCCTCACCCTCTTCTCCAGATGGAATTCCCCGGACCCGTATGTTGTTGCGACAGGACCGGTTCTCGAGGACTTCATTGTGCGATTGGAGGTCGAGTTGTTGATCCCTCAGGCGCAGCACCTCCTGCTGCAGTTGCACAATCTCTTCATCCCGGGAGTGTCCAGCTTCCTCCATAGTAGACACTCTCTCACCCAGGCCATCGAACTCTCTCCAAAATCTTCCTTAAGTGAGCTAAAGAGAGACTCAAGGAAAGATCTAGTTACCGGAGGCTCCCCCCTGGTTGCCCCCTGGGAGCTGCTCTGGGAGCTGCTCGAGTGGCCTGGCGACTGTTGCCCCCTGTCTTGCCTTGCAGGGCCTCTATTCAGCATTTCTGGCAGTGTCCGGTCCCCTTTCTTGCTTCCTCTGTTGCCTGCCATACTGCCAGCAGGGACCGCCCGCCAAGAGGCGCGACACTCGACGGATCGGTCACCCTGGGCAAATACAGTCCCTGGTCCCCCACCTAACCAGTAGGCCAGGCACGTGCAGGGTTCTGATCCGTAACAGTACTCCCTGGTGTCCCAGCGGTCAGCTCACCTCCGTACCAGGGCACCACTCGTTTGAGGTCCTCAAGCGCCGGGCAGTAAGTGGCACCAATCCTCAGGACAGTCGCGCGGGAGGGCCCCCAAATGAGCACACTGTCGCCTTCAAAGCACTTGCCGTAGTTATCCTTGCGCCGGGCGCCTGGTGCCTCAATCACTCACCTCCAAAGGGCGGATCTGACTCGAGCGTGCCCCTTCGCAGCCACTGCAATCCCAGGTCGCTCCCACCACCCCTGGCACTCACGATATGAGACATTGAGGCCTCAAGCTGGCGTGGAAGGCATCGCCACGACGACCAGCCGGCCGGTGTCGTCCATTAATGATGTCCGGGTGCCTCGGCGATTGTGGATTGCAGAGCCGAGTCCGGCAGGGTCGGGTCCGGCCCTTGCAATCAGTCCGGGCCTGTTATGGCTGTACGCAGAGCACTGTGATGGCACCTGAAGCCAACTCTCCTCTGCGGATCTTACCGCCGTCCAGTCACGGTCTGCGGCCAGTCCCACACCGCCAGCGGGCCTCACACTCAACCCCGCTCACACCGCTAGTGCGTAGCTTTGTGCCGGGACAGCCGTCCTTCGCTCGTCACCGCGCTCCCCACGCCTTCAGGCTCCGCAGCAGGCCTCAACGTGGCCTAAGTCTTTCACCTCCAGGCACCGGCCACTCGCTCTCGCCCGCTACAGGGAGTCTCGCTCTGTTCTTCCGGTGGCTGCCTCTGCTGGAATAGGGCCGCGTCAGGGGAGCTCTCCGCTAGGCCTCATCCCCGGCCTCGCGTAACGATCTGTGCCAGAGCTCCAGGTCCAAGTCTCTCACCTCCCTCCGGGCACCGGGCACTTGCACCCCACCGCTCGGCGTTGGAGTCTGCCACGGGGGCTCCCGCTCCGGTTCATTGGTGAGCTGCTGCTGGAAGAAGTTTGCTTCAAGGGAGCTTGCCTCTAGGCCTCATCCTCGGCCTCACGTAGTGATCTGTACCGGAGCATCGGGTACCAGTCTTTCACTTCCGGGCACCGGCCACTCGCTCTCCCCCGCTCAGCACCAGAGTCCGCTACGGGGAGTCTCGCTCTGTTCCTCTGGTGGGCTGCCTCGGCTGGAATAGGGTTGCTTCAGGGGAGCTCTCCGCTAGGCCTCATCCCCGGCCTCGCGTAACGATCTGGGCCAGAGCTCCGGGTCCAAGTCTCTCACCTCCCTCCCGGCACAGGGCACTTGCACCCCACTGCACGGCGTCGGAGTCCGCCACTGGTATTCCCGCCCCGGCCCTTTGGCGAGCCGCTACTGCCAGACGAAGTTCGCTTCAAGGGAGCTTGCCGCTAGGCCGCATCCTCGGCCTCGCGTAGTGCTCTGCACCGGAGCATTGGGTACCAGTCTTTCGCCTCCGGGCACACGCACCCCTCCGCCTGGCACTGGAGTCCGCCAAAGGGAGTCCCGCTCTATTTCTCCAGTGGGCTGCTCCTCCTCAGGACGTCTCCGGGCTGGCCCGAGCCTCGTGGCCGCAGCCCGTGGGCGTCTCGCTGCGCAGCTCCGGTCTCACTCTTGGGGCTCCGGGACAGCGGCCCTGGGAGTTAGCAACACTGCCGTCGGCGTCGTCTTTCAACCCCCTAACAGATCCCCAGCTGTTTGGGGGGAGATCTGCTAAGGGTGGCGGTACAGGGGCTCGGGATTATGGGAGCTCGCAGAGAGTGCGACCGCTCACTCCGCCATCTTGGCCACGGCCCGTGCAAGCTCTTTTAGCCAAAGAAGTCCTTGAGGGGGCCTGCACCTGCGTAGGGCATGGTTGTTATTCCCGCTATGTTCTGGTGCCAAAAAAGGACCGAGGTCTTGGACCTATATTAAATCTGCGCCCTCTCAATGCATTCCTTAAAAAACTTAAATTAAAAATGTTCACATTGGCTCAAGCTCTGTCTGCCCTGGAGACTGGATGGCAGCGCTGGACCAGCAGGATGCTTTATTTTCACATCCATGTCTTGCCTGCTCACTGACGTGACCTGCGGTTCACAGTTGGCCAAAAGAATTTCTAGTTCGCTGTATTCTACTTTAACCTCACCAGTGCCCATCAGGTGATCATGAAAGTGATCCTGCTGGGTGCATTCCATCTGCAGAGGTTAGGGTTTCAGTCTTCCCTTACCTTGAAGGCTGGCTTCCGAAGGCAAGCTCTCCTCAGGCAGTCGTCGCCCACCTCCAGACTACGACAAACCTTCTGCGTTAGCTAGGGTTCACGATCAACATGCCAAAGTCAGACCTGACTCCCTCTTAGATGCTGTCTTTCTTCGTAGCTATTCTGGAAACAGTGCCATTCCGTGCCTATCCTCTGTGTGAGAAGTTGGCCTGATATGCAGTGCTCACTATTCTAGTGATCACTATCTATCAGTCCAAACGACCCTTATTGATGATTGGTTGTAAGTCAACCGTAGACCAGCTATCCTAGTAGCATGGACAAGAGCAGTCTTTAGGCTAGACTCTAGAGGGCGTGTTAAGCCAGCTGTTATACCATCACATATACCCCTTGAACACCAAGTGAAAGGACACCACACAAGTTTTTATGAAAATAAAAGTATATTTATTTAGAACACAACAGCCCTGGACTCTTTGAGGACAGGGCGCTAAGCACAATAATAAGCTCATAGGAAAATACGCAAAGTTGCACATTTTACACAAATGCCCGAGGGGCACGAAAAACCATATACTACAAAAGTGGAATGCGAAATTACTAGCAGGTAAGTACTACGCTAATAGGCTTTGGGATCGCTAGGACTTGACTACTGAACCTTCATGACTCGCTCCTTCCCCACGAGCTGAGGAGTCGCTCCCACTGTCCCTGCAGACAGCTGGTTTCTCCGCGCTGCTTTGCCATAATTATTGACTTTGTTCATCTCGCCTGCTGCATAGCTAAGTAGCGCTTTGCCTGTTCTGCGCTGTTTAGCTGATCAAAGTGTATTTTACATTGGCGCTCTGTGGCTTGTGAAATTGTGCCGCTTTTTAACATTGTGCTTGCTTTGTGCCTCATTTGCGCTCTGTTACATCACAACTGCTTCCCCTACGCTCTCAGCGCATTCTCCTGTAGCGCTATGCTGTGCCTCCCCCCTCCGCCTCCATTTTGTTTGTTTTCCTCGTCGTCCTCGTGCACCCGCCCCGCCTCCCAGCTGATACGCCCTCCCACTGTCCTCAAATAGCTCCCTGCCCCTGGTAGCGCCGTGACTCGCTCCTTCCCCACGAGCTGAGGAGTCGCTCCCACTGTCCCTGCAGACAGCTGGTTTCTCCGCGCTGCTTTGCCATAATTATTGACTTTGTTCATCTCGCCTGCTGCATAGCTAAGTAGCGCTTTGCCTGTTCTGCGCTGTTTAGCTGATCAAAGTGTATTTTACATTGGCGCTCTGTGGCTTGTGAAATTGTGCCGCTTTTTAACATTGTGCTTGCTTTGTGCCTCATTTGCGCTCTGTTACATCACAACTGCTTCCCCTACGCTCTCAGCGCATTCTCCTGTAGCGCTACGCTGTGCCTCCCCCCTCCGCCTCCATTTTGTTTGTTTTCCTCGTCGTCCTCGTGCACCCGCCCCGCCTCCCAGCTGATACGCCCTCCCACTGTCCTCAAATAGCTCCCTGCCCCTGGTAGCGCCGTGACTCGCTCCTTCCCCACGAGCTGAGGAGTCGCTCCCACTGTCCCTGCAGACAGCTGGTTTCTCCGCACTGCTTTGCCATAATTATTGACTTTGTTCATCTCGCCTGCTGCATAGCTAAGTAGCGCTTTGCCTGTTCTGCGCTGTTTAGCTGATCAAAGTGTATTTTACATTGGCGCTCTGTGGCTTGTGAAATTGTGCCGCTTTTTAACATTGTGCTTGCTTTGTGCCTCATTTGCGCTCTGTTACATCACAACTGCTTCCCCTACGCTCTCAGCGCATTCTCCTGTAGCGCTACGCTGTGCCTCCCCCCTCCGCCTCCATTTTGTTTGTTTTCCTCGTCGTCCTCGTGCACCCGCCCCGCCTCCCAGCTGATACGCCCTCCCACTGTCCTCAAATAGCTCCCTGCCCCTGGTAGCGCCGTGACTCGCTCCTACCCCACGAGCTGAGGAGTCGCTCCCACTGTCCCTGCAGACAGCTGGTTTCTCCGCGCTGCTTTGCCATAATTATTGACTTTGTTCATCTCGCCTGCTGCATAGCTAAGTAGCGCTTTGCCTGTTCTGCGCTGTTTAGCTGATCAAAGTGTATTTTACATTGGCGCTCTGTGGCTTGTGAAATTGTGCCGCTTTTTAACATTGTGCTTGCTTTGTGCCTCATTTGCGCTCTGTTACATCACAACTGCTTCCCCTACGCTCTCAGCGCATTCTCCTGTAGCGCTACGCTGTGCCTCCCCCCTCCGCCTCCATTTTGTTTGTTTTCCTCGTCGTCCTCGTGCACCCGCCCCGCCTCCCAGCTGATACGCCCTCGCCCCTCCCCCTCCACTATCCATATATGACAGTAGCTCCCGCGCGCAGCGTTTACGCGCAGCGATCGCGCCCAACCCGCGCCGAAGGTGCGCCAAAGGTAAGCCCGTCTACGCCCGTCCGCGCCTGGACCGCGCCCAGCGCCATACCCCCTGCCCCTCGCGCTGCCCAGCCCCACCGCGTTACCTACGATGCTGCCACCCTCCTAGCCCTTAACCCCGGTCGCGCCCCCAACTGCGTCCAAGCCGCTCCTGGACGCACCCATGGACCGTTCTCCTGCCTCTCCTGCAAATTCATCGGCACCGACAACATCTCCGCTACGACCACACCACAGATTCCCGACCCCAACCACCTAGAATGCATCCTTCTCAACACCCGCTCGGTCCACAAGCACGCCATTGACCTTTGGAACCTACTAGACACCATCTCTCCTGACGTCGCCTTCCTAACGGAAACATGGATGAACGCTTCCTCCGCCCCTGACATCGCCATTGCCATACCTGATGACTATAAGATCACACGCAAGGACCGCACCGACCATACAGGAGGTGGAATCGCTATCGTCCATAAGAAATCAATCCGCATCTCAACCAACTCTGACGCCAACCTCGCTAACTCCGAACACCTTCACTTCCAGATCCACATCGACCCCAAGACCACACTCAGAGGCACCCTCCTCTACAGACCACCAGGACCCCGCGCAAAATTCAATGAAGACATCACGGACTTCATCACCCCACACGCGCTCCCCTCCAAAGACTACATCCTTCTGGGAGACCTCAACTTCCACCTTGAAAAGATCAACGACCGCAACACCGCCACCCTCTTGGACAACCTAGCCAACCTCGGACTTAAACAACTGGTCACTTCCCCCACCCACATCGCAGGTCACACACTCGACCCCATCTTCACCTCCAGCAACCATGTCTCCTTCAACCACACTACGGATCTCCTCTGGACTGACCACAGCTGCGTTCACTTCACCTACAACAAACCGAAACCCATCGTCCACCTCCAACCAACTCTTCAAAGAAACTGGAACAAAATCACCACGGAGCAGATCTCCACATCGCTCCTTCAAACCTCCCCAGCCCTCTCTTCTAACGCCAACGAAGCCGCATCTAACCTCACCCTTTGGTTATCCAACACCGCCGACACCTTAGCACCACTGAAAAAACGCCAACACAAACTTGGCATCAAGAAGGCCTCATGGTTCAACGATGACCTCAAGAAGTCCAAGAAACTGTGCCGCTCCCGTGAAAAGGCCTGGAAAAAAGACCCATCCACCAGCAACAAGGACGCCTTCAAAAGCGCCATCCGTACTCACCACCAACTGATCCGAATAGCCAAGAAAACAGCATTCAAAGATCGACTGGACAACAACGCCCACAACAGCAAGGAACTCTTCAACATCGTCAAGGAATTTTCCAACCCCTCGGCCAACTCCAACGACATCACCCCCTCTCAAGCCCTCTGCGACTCCCTAGCCTCTTTTTTCCACAACAAGATTGCTGACATCCACAACAGCTTTGACAACCAACCCGGAAGCCAACCCACCCTACCATCAGCTGACCATCTGCCCCCCGTTAACACCCTTAACGCCTGGAACCCTATCTCCACTGAGGACACCATCCGCCTGATGAATTCCATCCACTCTGGATCCCCCACAGACCCATGCCCTCACCACATATTCAACAAAGCAGACTCCGTCATAGCTCCTCACCTCCGAGACGTCATCAACTGTTCCTTCAACTCCGCTACCTTCCCAGAAGATTGGAAACACGCTGAACTCACCGCCCTTCTGAAAAAACCAACAGCAGACCCTACCGAACTCAAAAACTACCGCCCCATCTCGCTTCTTCCATTCCCGGACAAAGTCATCGAGAAAGCTGTCAACAACCAGCTCGCCGCCTTCCTCGAAGCCAACAATTCACTCGACCCCTCACAATCTGGCTTCCGAGCCAAACACAGCACTGAGACCGCCCTCATCGCAGCAACAGACGACATTCGAACTCTATTGGACAATGGAGACACAGTCGCCCTCATCCTCCTCGACCTTTCTGCAGCCTTCGACACAGTCTGCCACAGCACCCTTTTACAACGCCTCAGAAACATCGGAATCCAAGGAAAGGCACTGGAATGGATCACCTCGTTCCTCACCGGAAGAACCCAGAGAGTCCGCCTCCCACCATTCAAGTCCGAGGCCTCTGAAATCATCTGCGGCGTACCGCAAGGATCCTCACTCAGTCCCACCCTCTTCAACGTATACATGAGCCCCCTCGCGGCCATCGCCCGCCAACACAACCTCAACATCATCTCTTACGCGGATGACACTCAACTGATCCTATCTCTCACCAAGGACCCCAGCACCGCCAAAACTAACCTTCACGAAGGAATGAAAGAAGTCGCCGAATGGATGAAACAAAGCCGACTGAAACTGAATTCAGACAAAACAGAAGTCCTCATCTTAGGTAAATCCCCCTCTGCATGGGACAACTCCTGGTGGCCGGAAGCCCTCGGAAATGCACCCATCCCGACAGACCACGCACGGAACCTTGGCGTCATCCTGGATTCCTCACTATCAATGAACAGACAAGTCAGCGCCGTATCCTCTTCCTGCTTTAACATTCTTCGCATGCTCAGAAAAACATTTCGCTGGATCCCCACCGAAACAAGGAAAACAGTCACCCACGCTCTGGTCACGAGCCGACTGGACTACGGAAACACCCTCTACGCAGGTACCACCGCTAAACTCCAGAAGAAACTACAACGAATCCAAAACGCCTCAGCCAGGCTCATATTAGACATCCCACGCAACGAACACATCTCTGGTCACCTTAAAGATCTCCACTGGCTACCCGTCAATAAGAGGATTACTTTCCGACTGCTCACCCACGCACACAAATCACTCTACGACATCGGACCAGATTGCCTCAACTCTCGACTGTCCTTCTACTCCCCCTCCCGCCAACTTCGCTCTTCCAGCCAAGCCTTCGCCACTGTACCTCGCATCAACAAGACCACCATGGGAGGCAGATCCTTCTCTTACCTGGCTGCCAAAACATGGAACTCACTCCCCGCTTACCTTCGCCTCACCCAGAATCACCTAGCGTTCAGAAAGCAGCTTAAAACGTGGATATTCGACAAATAATCCTCCTCCCCTTCCTAAGCGCCTTGAAACCCTCTGGGTATGTAGTGCGCTATATAAATCCTTTGACTTGACTTGACTCAGATTACTAGCAGGAGGCCTAGGGAGATCGGGTGCAGAGTGTGCACTCTCACGTGGGATGCGGGACAAAGTCTATGGATGCTAGATTTCGTAAAGTTAATGATATCGGACGAATCCGACTAGGTAGAGCTGAAACGAAAAAGGATCTGGACCCTTGGATAGCAAGACTATGCTGGAGCACCGAAATGCTGAGTTTACCTAGCCCAGGGGCTGCGGATGCCTAGGTCTGGAAAGATGTCGGGAATCCTCGTTGCAGTCTATGGAGCCTGAAAGAAGAAGTTGCTGGCAGGCGACCAGTGAAGAGATTCGGAGGGATCCAAGCCTGGATCGAAGATGGAAGACACCTGTAAGCAGAGCGGTCGTGCTGGGCAAGCGTCGTGCAGTCCTGAAGATGGCCGGTCCCTCGAGGTCTCGTCACACCCACGAATCTCAGCTGGGCTGATGATGCAGGTTGAGGTCAGAGGTGCCAGGGAAGCCGGTTCTCGTCGAGCTGGGCAGTCTTGATCCGGAGGAGAGACTTACAGCAGACCGCGATGCTTGGATGGTGCCTGCGGATGCAGGGTGACTACTCCTTAGTCACAAGGGAGAAATCTTAGGAAGAAGTCTTGAGTTCCTTTCGCAGAAAGTAGTTTCAGGATTCAAAGATGATCTAATTTGGAAGGGGGCCCGCTCCTATCTTTATACTAGGAAAAGGGGCTGGCACGCGACTAGGTCCTGCCCATGTGTGGGACCAGGAAGGGGGGTGGTTACACCCCTCTCTCATGCCGGACTTTCCCCAGCTCAGGGGCTGGTGTGCCCCTGGAACTGGTTCTAGCCGGCAGATGCATAGTGAGCACCGGGGGGCCACTTGCAGTCACCTTCCTCTAAAGCCCTGCCTACCCAGGATACACAAAACCCTGTCTGGGATGGTCCTAGCACCGCCCCTGACAGGAAACCCTTTGTCCAAGCCTCCCTCGCTGGAAGGACTCCCAGCAGCAGGAGGTCAGACTTGTGTCTGTGGTGGCAGCATCCATTTTGTGATGCTGAGGCTCGAGTTAACTTTAACCGGGGTTCACAGTTACATACATGTCGTGTCCCTCTAGAAGGGTGGAATGCTAACCCCGTCGCCAGAATTGGCAAGGGGCTAGTATTCCAATTCGTATGACACCTTACTCGACATTTTTTGATAAAGCGATACCATAGTTGGCATATAACCGCGAGGATTATAATGCACTTAAGAGTATATGGTATGCGTTATCATGGAACAGCTATTAGGACTTGGTTCCGCAAGCTGCAAACGGGCTCAGCTCATGCCAGAGCACCATCTCAAACGATTCCAAGCACTCTGCCTTCAGGATTGTCAAGGCCTGCCATAGGAGTGACTGATAGGAATCTGTGTGTCCATTTTAGGGTTAGATATAGGTATACTATATCTAAAGCAAAGGGTGACTACACCACCTTGCCCCAGCTGTCGTGCAGCCAGTTGTGTCAGATTTAGATGGCCAGCCAGGGGTGGCATAATACATGCTGCAGCCCCTGGGTACACCTATGCCCTGAGTTACAGGGTCTGATAAGGTGGCCCAGTACCAATTGGTAAATGCACCTAAGGTACACGTGTCAATTTAGTGAGAGAACAGCAAGGCTGTGGGTCTGATTAGCAGGCCCACAGCCAGAGAAGCCGTAAACCAGTGAAGCAAAAAGCAAAAATCTGGGGTGATCATAGGATTGCAGACCCTACTCTCCTACTCTCTGTATTTGTGAGTCCTAGATATTCAGGTGAGGATTCCAATATTTCGGCCTCTATCCTGGATTTCAGAGAGGCTGACTCTCAGGCTGCTGGACCTCATGGCCTCCAGCATTGTTCCAGTTCTGGTACAATACACCGTATGGCAGATGCAGGCTCTGCACGGGAATCAGGAGAATCCTTCGACTATGTCCAGATTAAAGAGGGAACTGCAAAAGATCTGCATTGGTGGCTGACAAACCACAATAAGGCCAGCAGCAGACCCCGCTCCCTTCCCCACCAAGAGTTCACAGGGCCGACAGATGCATCATTTCTAGGTTGGGGCAGCCATCTGGGAGAGTTGGAGATCAGAGAACTCTGCTCTCCGGGGAATCTTAGCTCCATATCAAATTGTTGTAGTTAGTGCTATCCACTTGGCATTGAAAGCCTTCCTTCCATCCATCAAGGAAGGGCTAGTTGAGTTTTTCACGGACAACACCTTTGCCATGTGGCGTTGCAACAAACAGGGCATGGTGGACCCTGTGCTAGGAGACTCCGCATCCCTGGACATGACTTGAACATCCGGACACTGCCATGGTCATACAACACCTAGCTGAATCTCTGAACGCCAGGACGAACTAACTCAAGTGTCGATGCCTCACAGATCACGGATGGCATCTCCCTTCTTGAGGTGGTGCACAAGAATGGGGAGAACCTTGACTTGATCTAGTCACCACTGCTGACATGTAATGTCAGTGCTTTTGCTGTAGTTTCCAAAGCTGCTCTCGCTCGGAGACGAGTTTGCTTAGGGTGGAACCCGGGACCCTAGACTCCTTTCCGTTGACACCTTTCTGCCCAGAGTTCTCAATAAGATCAGGACCAATCTGGCCCAAGTCATTCTAGTGGCTCCGGATTGGGCACGAAGAGTATGGTATCCAGAGCTCCTGAGCATGAGCATCTGCCCTCCTATCAGGCTGCCCCTTCGTGAAGATGTCCTGTCACAGCAGTAGGGCTGGGTCCTACACCTGAACTTGCGCATGATCCACCTTCATGTATGGAGATTGAGCAACAGTTGAGGGATTTCGATCTTCCTTCTGAAATTTGTGATGTCCTCTTGCCAGCAAGGCGCCCTTTCACTAAACCTGCCTATGCCTTCTGTTGGGAAAAGTTTGTTATTTGGTGTTCCTCATGCCAAGTGAACCCCCTTTCAGCACCTCTTGCAGAGGACATGTTTATTCCTTCTTTAGCCTGACAAGGTCTTGCTCTGGTCACCTAAAGGTTATTTGTCAGTCATTTCATGCTTCTTGTCGCTGCCAGATCAACCCTCCTCACCGGTTGTGACTAGGTTCTTGACAGGTTTACAACACTTGCTCCCACCTACTCATTTTGTATTACCCTAACGGGACTTCAATTTGGTACTTACTTTTCGCATGTGTTCTCCTTTGAACCCCTGCATCTCTGCCCTTTGCGATATTGACTCGAAAAACAGTTTCCGGTGGCTTTTACATTGATCAAGAGGGTCAATGAGCTTCAGGCTCCGTTGGCCCACCCTCCTCACACCAGCACCTTACCTGACAAACTGGTCTTTTGGAAATTTGCTTCTTTCTTCCAAAGGCGGTCTCCCCCCCTTTCACATTGGCCAGATCATCATTCTGTCTGCGTTCTATGCCCCGCCTTATCTATCCAAGGAGGAGATGGGGAGGCTTCCATCGTTTGAACCCTAAAAGTGCTTTGTCATTCTCTCTTGATTGCATCAAAAGATCGAGTGAACTATAACCTCTTCATTGGGTTCACTGGAGCAAAGAAGAGCAAGGCTGTGCAGAAATGATCCATCTCCAGATGGATAGTGCTGCTGCTCATTGGTGAAGAAGGAACCCTCTGAGGGCTTTGAGACTCACTCCACCAGGGCCAAAGCCGCCATTACTGCATTAGCTCAAAGGGTACCTGCCCTGGACATCGGCCAGGCTGCCACATGGAGATCCCTCCATATGTTTATGAGGAACGACTGCTTGGACTGTTATGTCCGTTGGGATGGGTATTTCGCCTGTTCGGTCCACCAGCACAATTTGGTCTAAGCCAGTTTGCATACCCACCCCGGGAGAGTATTACTTGAGTATCTATTGAGGCGA
>NW_028253735.1:0-34731 GCF_964263255.1 Lissotriton vulgaris
GTTCCCTATTTGCTATTTCGCAAAAATATTTTGTTACTTTGTTAGTTCTTTTTTAAATGTTTGATTTGGTTGAGAAATAAATATCATCCATGTTTTCTGTTTTTCTTTCTTTCATGTTGTACATCAGCTTCCCCCAGGGGCAAGAGGAGGACACAGGAGGAGGAGGAGGAGGGTGCTGTTGTCGATGCAGGCCAGGACCGGGCAGTCGAGGGCTCCTTTGCTGGCCCCAGTAAGTTTTAATTTTAATATAGAGTACTTATTTTTTCCTAGCGTTCCTCATTCGATTTTTTCTAAATCGTCTTTGATCTTCTTGTAGACAGGATCTAAATTCTTATCCCTATGACTCCGTGTGGTATTACTAGATTATTCTTATTAGTCTGTCTGTGTAGCTAACTAAGATTGCACATTTGGCATTTCCATTGGACTCCCATTCTAGTCAGCAATAGCTCTATGCACTGAGTGTAGTCCTCTGGGATTGTCCATATTGTCTTTTCAAGTATTCTAAATGTTTATGCTTTGACCATTGCCAACAATAAAAAGGTGAATGACCACCACCAAGAAATAATAAGATACTACTTTACTTTTGGTTTGGATAGGACAATCCATTCTACTACTGTTGCAGGGACAAATCTGCACAAACAGAACTATGGACACTAAATAATGCATCGCTTAGCTTATCAATTATAATAGGTGCTGTAACTGTTAGACTTTCCACATACCTCAGTGATAACAGACTTTGTAGTTGAACCCCGGCCCCAATCTCCTTACTGACTAGATAGTGTGGCAGAGTCATTTAGCTCCCAAAGTCACCGATGGCAGAGGCACGGACTCATGCTTGCAAAAATTCGAAAACCTTTAGCTCATCCACTCTAGTCTGGAGGACCAAAAACCACAGACTCTATTTAAGTTTAAAAGCTTTATTAAAAGTAAACACATTTATTAAATTCAAGTTTGTCATAAAAGTGAACGTGTAACTGAAAATGGAAAAGTGCTTAGTGCTGACGATTAATTGGACACATTTCTTGTGGTCGAGCCGAGCTCTCACCTGGTTTGAACTTGATCCTGCTCGTGTTCTTAGAAGTCAAGGTTCTGTCTGTTAGGAGAAAAAGTGGTGCGTGTTAAAAAGTAAAAAGCAAACATTCATCAGTTGTGCCAAAAAGTGCAGCAAGACAACAGCCTTCCCTGGAAAAAGGGACCTTTTTACTCTAGAGTACACAGTCAAAAATTATTAAATTGTACACTTTTTTTCACATTTCTTTCTTCCTCCTAGACCAAATATTATATAGTAGTGAGTGGTGTATTCTAACATTATTAAATGTACTTTGTAGGTGGAACATCTGGAGACGGGGCCAGCGCGGAGGTGGTGGCATTGGACGAGGAGGACAACTCTGGGGAGGAGGCGGTGCAAGTGCCGGAAAAGGACATGCCTGTGAGGGTTCACACGGTGGTGGCGGGCAGAGGTAAGCTATACATTCCTTAGTCATTGAGATTGAAGACTGCAGAGTGTGCTTTCTGCACGGGTGTATTATAAAAAAAGCAGGTAGTAGCCTCCTCTAAATGTACTTCGACTTAGCTGTGAAGTTTTTGGCGAGAAGAATCCCAATCAGATCTGAGGTGAACTTGATGGATGGGATGAACGAAAAGCGAAAGAAGGGTGTAAGTAAGTGTGGAAGCACGAGAAATGTAATGATGACTGGCAAAGAAGAATGATATGTGTTTGCTTGGTCCCCGAGGTGGCTGGGAAGGTAAGAAAATGGTATGGTGCATGGCTGGGTGAATGATGAAGCAAGGATGGGTGGAAGGAGAACAGCCTGGGTGGGTGAGACAGAAACTGTATGTGTGCAATATACTTTGAATGGATGGATGCCTGGATCATTCATGGTACTATCTGACTCTTAGATAGCATATGTGAATCTAGAGAGAGTAGACGGTCACTGGATGAACTAAGTGTTACTTTGAAGAGCATGTAACACCGCACCCGCACGTCCGTTCCAGTGTAGGAAAGGCAAGGAAAAGAAGTTGTAACGTTGTCCAAAGACTACCATGAATAGTAGCAGTAGTTTGTATTGCAACTGCAAGCACAGCATATATCCAGTTATTACGGTGGGCACTCCCTACCTCCCTTAATAACTTTAGTTTAGTAGTAGTACGTCATTCATGTGTGGGGGTATCACTGTTCACTCAATAATAAGCAAAGCACCTAAAGTCATCCCATATGTCATCAAATACATCCCATGTGAAGTGATAGATAATCAGATAATTTAGCTTCTTCATTTTCCTTTTCTAATACTCATTTGCACTGTAGGGTGAAAGCTAAATTAATTAAGCAGTAGCCCTTTTAACAGAGTATTCTCAGTGCCACCCGTAATAGAAAAGTAAGAGCTTCACCACCTGCATGTACTGGACCGGTACAGTAACGCAAGTCTGTCTCACTCACCATGGTGTGCGTCTGTTTTTCTCGGGTGCAAGTTCACTGCGCTGGCATTATGCCGGCTTGCATAAGATAACGTACCAATTGTCCTAAACAAGAGAGAAGAAGAAGAATAAGAGTGGTGTACTGTCATAGTCGACTGTAATAGAAGTCCATAGTGCTCGTAGAATTTGTTCCTTAAACTCCCACTAATGTTAGAGCAAGGATGAAGAAGTCGGAGGTTACATAGATACTGTCCTCAATAGTTATGCACTGTGCTTTCAATTTGCTACTTGTACTGTGACAACTTTCTGCTCAATCATTTTGTGTTAATCTTAAGGAGCATTGGTTACAGACTATGTCTTTCTTTTTTCATGTAGTTGCTCCTTCCAAATCCAAGACACCATCAAGGAGGAAGGAGCAGGCTCGAATGGCCCGGCAACGGAGGCTGGATGCCACTGTTGCTGAATATCGGCGGCTGGTGGCCCTGGAGGAGGAGGAGACGCAGTCTGGAACAACAACAACGTCCACTGGGACAGCTGCCTCCTCCTCCGTGCGGGCTGCCAGCCAGCGCAGTGCTCCAGCGGTACGGAGCCGGGCTACCAAAGCCAAACGCCACCGCCCAGCAGCAAAGAAAGCAGCTGCCCCTCACAGGATTTGCAAGGCACACCGGCGCCGCTTATCCCTCAGACTGTCCTACCTGGAGCAGGAGGTCCATAATTATAAGAACGTGGTGGAGGGCCTCCGCTTCGAACTTGCCACCCTCCGCAAGGAGCATGATGCCCTGGCTGCTAATTCCAACAGCACCCTGCCATAGTGTCCCTTGCCCCTTTTTTAGAGACTTTTGGGGGGTGGGAATTGGGAGTTGTGATTTTTGGGGACTTTTGAAGGACAATCGTTGGGGTTAGGGAGGGTCTTGCGGGAGATTCTTTTGTTAGGGCTATAAAAATATACTTTTTGAAACTTTATCTGACCATACCTGTTTTTTACTGCTTTTGAGTCTGGTGGGTGGGGGTTTAACATAACAGTAAGTTTGTTTTCCTGAATAGTCCTAGGACTTTAGTAGTACTACCGTCAATCAAATCTCTCGTCTCTCCTAATACTCCATTATACTACCTCCAACCAAACGCCTATCTTACCTGTAATTTCTGTTTGCAAGTAGGGCTAGGCCCAGGGCTGGCTCCACGGGAAACAGCAAATAAGGTTGGCAATCCTGGGCGGATAAAATTTCCTCATAGCGGTGGTACTACTGGTGTGACACAGTGGCAGTTGCTTGCCTATGAAAAAAAGAAAATGAAATCTGGTTTGTCCTCCTGAGCAATACAAAGGTACAATACAGAATATAGCAGGTGACAGAAGTACACTAGAACAGTGCCACGTTGTAGCCTAACAAATGTTAAAGTATAACTAATTCGGTTGAAGTTCTTTGACATTAGCCATGGGTCTTTGTCAAGCAGAGTAAGAATATATCCTCGGATTTCTTCACCAGCCTGTTGCTATCACCTTATCCTCCCCAGCAAGTGTGTGGATTTATTGCTGTAATTTAGTCACACATCAATCAAAACCACACAGCCCGGGGGAAGAGGGTTAGGGTTTGAAAAATGGATGGGTACGGGGGTTTTTGGGAAAGGTTTTGGGAGACAAGAAAAAGTAGCACAGCATGGACGAACAATTGTGAACATAAACAAATCTTTGGGTACAAACCTATCCCTCAATCTTTGAAAGTGCATACACTACTGTAACTGCATGCATGTCAGTTAAAAGTAATTAGTACTTTCGACAACTGTGGAAGAAAGAATGCGACAGTACAGGGCGTGGGTGGAAATATTGATAACTATATTCAACATAAGGTCTCTGTAGCCAGATACCTGAGAGCCTTGCTGGTCACTATAAATCCATTCACAACAACACTCAATGGGGTTGGTCTGGAAGGTGTCAGGTTTACTCCCCGTGATCCAGTCGATGCAAATATGGTTCCACCTCCAAATGTCACCAACACCCAGAAGTGTAAACACAGGGTGTTCGAGGCATTAGGCGGGGGAGAAAAATAACAAACTAAAATAAAAAATGTGGGATGGGTAAAGGTAGGGTCAGCAGGGAAAGGATACCTGTAACAGAAGACAAGACAGGCATCAGTGAAGTGCTGTCCTAACATACAAGGGTACTCTCATATAGTCTCACTAAATAGTCTGCAAGTCTCCCGCCTACTCATGGGAAATGTAGTTTCATAGTACGGTAGGCGCTTAGGGGCTGCGTAACCTGACAGAAGGTATAGTAGATAGAAAAGGAGAAATTGCTTTTTTTCTAGGTGTCCCCTCACTCACCAGGGTTGCCCCTTGGTGACATGCTTCATCATTGGGGCCATCCCAGTCCTCTACGGCCTGGGGCGTGCTGCGACTTGCGAATTACGTAGGAGCACTTACAAATGACTATGTGTGGTGCAGATGTGATAGTGGAGTGGACTAAGTGATGTGTTAAGGGATCAATGTAGAAGCAGAGAGAGAGCCAAGAAATGCAGTCACAGTCAGAGAAAAAGGCAAGGGATACTGTATCTATGTGGTTGTAGTGGTCCTGTTGGAAGTGGTAAGTAAGTTGCCCGCAGAAAAAAAATCCTCCTATTAGCGGCACTCCTCCATTGCAGCCGACGCTTCGTCCATCGATGTTGGTCACCAGAAGACACCCTGTCCACTGCCTGCCTGATGCTGAATTGTGGCTCGCTACTGTGAAGCCTGACTCCATCCTTTTTTCCCCATTGCAGAGACTGAAACCCGGCCTGTAATTATTCAACGAAAAACAGGAAGTGATATAATATTACAACACCACTGATAAATAAATATAAGGCATGTAGGCTGTGGAGTGCAAAAAGTCACAATTTGTTTTTCCTAGTAGACAGTACAATGTTTTTGAAAGTGCGTACTCTGAGTCACCTTTTGAAGGATGTATGGGCAAATTAATGTATCGGATCTTGCCCCTCAAGCTAGGTGTACTGTAAACTGTGTTTTAGAACAAAATTAGATCTTCCTAGCAGTGCTCCCACCCAGACCCTTACTAAAGCCAGTCGCAAAAATGTAGAAGACCCCCAATCAAATCTCAAAAAACGAGGCCTAGCAGAAAACTGGTGACAAAACTTACTTTGAAAGTAAAAGTAGGCCGAAGTACCCTAATTACCCATTACCCACCGTGGATTGCATTCAAACCACTTGCAAGCAACCAAGCAAAAGTAGCCATAGCCAGCATCGCTCCAAGACTCGAAATCCCCCCCACTCAAACACATGCAATAGAAATACTGCTAACCCTAACGAACCCTAAGTTAAGAATAGTGGCAAAGGCTTTCTTTAACTATGCCAAATCCCCCCTTTCCCACCATGGATTTTCTTCAAATGACTTGCAACCAAAATTACACATTCTCACGAGTGCTCTAAGACCCCAGAACTCAGTTTGAAAAATCTAGAACACCCCGAAACACATGCAATCCTGCTGCTAGGGCTAACCCTAACGAACCCTAAGTTACAAAAAGTGCCAAAACTAAAGGCTTTTCCGCGCGGATTTTGTCCCAACCACTTCTACCCGGTATTAGACCTTCCCAGGAATGCCCCAAGACCCGGCAACCCACCCGCCAAGAAGCGTAACACCCCCAAACAGGCCAAAAGCAAAATCTCATACTTGCAATATTTCTGGGCCTTCGGTCCAAACGCGCTGCGTAGCTAGGCCATAAGTCGGGGTTGGCACGACGGATTTCCTGAAAAGCAAATGCAATCAAGATTAGAGTGTCCCAGCAGTGCTCCCAGACCACGAAACTCACCCGCAAACAGACGGAACCCCCCCTAAGAGCACCTCAAAGGCAAGCAAGTCATCAAAAACACAAAAAAAATTCCGCCTGGGATTTGGTCCAAAACACTTTTATCCGGTATTAGAGCTTCCCAGCAATGGCCCCAGAGCCGTCAACCCAGGAGAAAACGAGTAGAAGACCCCCAAACAGCCAAAGAGCAAAAGTACAAAAATGGGGACTTAGTCACTTTTTCACAAATTTCCCAAATCACTCCGCGCGCGCTCTGCAGCTAGGCCCTAAGTCCCCTCAGCCACCATGGATTTGCTTCAAACCTCTTGCAAAGTAAAGTATATATAGCCAGCAGTGCTCCCACACCACGAAACTCACCCGCAAACACCAGGAAGCCCCCCAAACAGGCCCCCGAAAACGCTACATAGAGCAAAATGTCAGAAATAGCCCAAAAAAAAATCGGCCTGGATTTTGTCCCAACCACTTCTACCCGGTATTAGACCTTCCCAGGAATGCCCCAAGACCCGGCAACCCACCCGCCAAGAAGCATAACACCCCCAAACAGGCCAAAAGCAAAATCTCATACTTGCAATATTTCTGGGCCTTCGGTCCAAACGCGCTGCGTAGCTAGGCCATAAGTCGGGGTTGGCACGACGGATTTCCTGAAAAGCAAATGCAATCAAGATTAGAGTGTCCCAGCAGTGCTCCCAGACCACGAAACTCACCCGCAAACACCAGGAAGCCCCCCAAACAGGCCCCCGAAAACGCTACATAGAGCAAAATGTCTGAAATAGCCCAAAAAAAATCGGCCTGGATTTTGTCCCAACCACTTCTACCCGGTATTAGACCTTCCCAGGAATGCCCCAAGACCCGGCAACCCACCCGCCAAGAAGCATAACACCCCCAAACAGGCCAAAAGCAAAATCTCATACTTGCAATATTTCTGGGCCTTCGGTCCAAACGCGCTGCGTAGCTAGGCCATAAGTCGGGGTTGGCACGACGGATTTCCTGAAAAGCAAATGCAATCAAGATTAGAGTGTCCCAGCAGTGCTCCCAGACCACGAAACTCACCCGCAAACACCAGGAAGCCCCCCAAACAGGCCCCCGAAAACGCTACATAGAGCAAAATGTCTGAAATAGCCCAAAAAAAATCGGCCTGGATTTTGTCCCAACCACTTCTACCCGGTATTAGACCTTCCCAGGAATGCCCCAAGACCCGGCAACCCACCCGCCAAGAAGCATAACACCCCCAAACAGGCCAAAAGCAAAATCTCATACTTGCAATATTTCTGGGCCTTCGGTCCAAACGCGCTGCGTAGCTAGGCCATAAGTCGGGGTTGGCACGACGGATTTCCTGAAAAGCAAATGCAATCAAGATTAGAGTGTCCCAGCAGTGCTCCCAGACCACGAAACTCACCCAGAAACACCAGGAAGCCCCCCAAACAGGCCCCCGAAAACGCTACATAGAGCAAAATGTCAGAAATAGCCCAAAAAAAAATCGGCCTGGATTTTGTCCCAACCACTTCTACCCGGTATTAGACCTTCCCAGGAATGCCCCAAGACCCGGCAACCCACCCGCCAAGAAGTATAACACCCCCAAACAGGCCAAAAGCAAACTCTCATACTTGCAATATTTCTGGGCCTTCGGTCCAAACGCGCTGCGTAGCTGGGCCATAAGTCGGGGTTGGCACGACGGATTTCCTGAAAAGCAAATGCAATCAAGATTAGAGTGTCCCAGCAGTGCTCCCAGACCACGAAACTCACCCGCAAACACCAGGAAGCCCCCCAAACAGGCCCCCGAAAACGCTACATAGAGCAAAATGTCAGAAATAGCCCAAAAAAAAATCGGCCTGGATTTAGTCCCAACCACTTCTACCCGGTATTAGACCTTCCCAGGAATGCCCCAAGACCCGGCAACCCACCCGCCAAGAAGTATAACACCCCCAAACAGGCCAAAAGCAAACTCTCATACTTGCAATATTTCTGGGCCTTCGGTCCAAACGCGCTGCGTAGCTGGGCCATAAGTCGGGGTTGGCACGACGGATTTCCTGAAAAGCAAATGCAATCAAGATTAGAGTGTCCCAGCAATGCTCTCAGACCATGAAACTCACCCACAAACAGACGGAACCCCCCCTAAGAGCACCTCAAAGGCAAGCAAGTCATCAAAAACACAAAAAAATTTCCGCCTCGGATTTGGCACAAACCACTTTTAGTGCTTCCCAGCAATGGCCCCAGACCCGTCAACTCACCTGCAAAGAGGTAGAACAACACCCCCACAAGTGCTGAGTCTTTCTTCATTGGGCGTAAACCAGCCCTCTGCTTTGATGGAAATAGGAGTCTGGAGGAGGAGGATAGAGGAGCATGTTCTTCTGAACTTGTGAACCTGAGGAATGCAGACTGCGGCACCTTCAAATAAATTAGCAAACAAGTGAAGACAGTTCTGCTGATGGGCTTGTCTTTGTGATTATCTGATTAAAGTTTGAATTATATTAACTGTGCACAACAAAGAAAGACAGACACACAGGAATAAAAGTGAATAAGGATGAAAAAGAAAGTTATTGATTCGTTGTCTCATTTTCAGGGCTCGAAGTCGGAATCACGGTCCAGGAATAAGAATAAGGCTTCGTCATCATACTCTGCGAATTCAGCCCGGGTGAGGTCAGTGCCACCTGACAGAGTAGAAATTCCCTCATCTATGGTGCTGGCCACCTCCTCTTCATCCGGCACGCTCTCTCGTACTCTTATATCTGGTGGTATGAGGTGCTGATTCATCTTGATCATTGTTAACCTCTCCACATTTTTGGGCGAGAGGCGGCTCCGTTTGGGAGTTACAATCCCACCAGCCGCACTGAAAACCCGTTCAGAAGACACACTTGCGAGTGGGCAAGACAAGTAGTTTAAAGCCAGGTTGGTGAGCTGTGGCCACAATTCTTTTTTCCCATGCCAATACGCCAATGGGTCAGAATTAACATAGACCTCTGTGGAGTCATTCAGATAGTCCTTCACCATCGACTCAAGGTCCTCCTCCAAGGTTCCTCCACTTTGCGTAGCTCTTGCTGTGCCTCTGGCCTTTTGAGAACCAAACCCACGCAGAGCTAGCCAATCCTCTTCAGCCTCCAATGTTTCTGCTGTCTTTCGTGCAGATGATGCGGTTGCCGGTGTCTTTAACGGCTGAGAGGTCACTTGTGCCACAGCCACAGGTGCAGAAGTGGATTGTTTTGACTGGGGATGGCCTGCTGATGTACTGCCATTTCCTTCAATTTCCAGCGGTTCTGTTTCAAACTTCTTGGCTGACAAGGCTAGCCAACGTTTGTACTTTGTAACATCTTCATCAGCAAAAGGAAAGAATGCTCTGCCTGCCAGCGCCTTTTTGTAGCGTGGATCCAGAATAGTAGCACAAATGTAATGCTGTTCTGAGTGGATCTTTTGAAGACGTTCATCACCTTGTAGGAGCTCTAATAATTTCTCAGCCAGAAGCAAAGAGTCTTTCTTTTTGTCATCTTTTCGAAACACAGAACACACCTCCTTCAGTTGGTCCTCCAGCATGTACAACAATGGGATAGCTTTTCCCAAATTAGAGTCCTCCTTGCTGACTGCACGTGTGAAGACCTCAAAAGGACGAAGCATGCGTGTTAGGCTTTCAACTATGTTCCATTGCGGCCCACCCATCCTCAGCTCCTCTATACCCTCTTTCAAGAAATATTGATCGAGTTGCGTATACTGCTCATACAGACGCTCAAGCATGTAGAAGGTTGAGTTCCAACGTGTTACCACCTCCTGGATGAGTGCTTTCACTGGCATTTGACTTTGATATAGCATGCTCCTCAGCTGCTTGCGGGCCTTAAAAGAATGCCTGAAATGCTTGCAAATTTTTCGGCAGTTCTCCAATACACTGTACGCTGCACTGCGTTTATTACCCAAGAATTTTTGGACAACCAGGTTTATACAGTGCGCCAAACACGGCACTCTGAAATAGTAACCGTCCCTCATGGCCTTAACTATATTGGAGCCATTGTCTGTGGAAACATAACCAACCTTGCGTTTTAGTGGGGACAGACAGTTAAGGACCTTTGTGTTAAAGACATCCAAAATGTTTTCTGCTGTGTGACGTTTCTCCAAACCAAACATGGCTAGTGTTGCATGTTTCCGAGCACCTTTAAAAACAATGTTAGTGTCAACACCTGAGTTTAGCTTTGCTTTAGCCCCTGAAAAAGAGACCCAGTGTGCAGTGATGCACATGTAATCAGCGCCTGCGCCACTGGTCCACATGTCTGTTGTCAGATGTATAGTGTGAACAGCACTCTTCTGCAAAGCTGCCCCAATCACCTTCAGAACATCTTCATGTAGTGCTGGAACCGCAACTCGGGCAAAATAGAACCGGCTAGGAACCTTCCATTTAGGGCAGAGCACTGTCACTAATTCTAGAAAACCAACCCCTTCTACAAAAGAAAAAGGGAGAAGGTCCAGAGCTAGCATTTTAGCCAGCTTAGTGTTATACAGACGGGTCATTGGGTGGTTGCGTTCATATTGCGCTTCTGTAAACAACATCTTTTTAATGTTGCCCTGGACCAATGATTTACGGGATGATGATGATCTCTTCGACCCAGTTACGCTCGCTGATGAACTTTTCCGCATTGATGTCTCACTCTCTCCCACACTCTTAGTGTGGCTCCCATGGGGTGTGCTGCTGACATGGGAACTGGGTGTAAGTGAAGTGTTTGAATCGTCTTCTACCTCCTCGTCATCAGCAGATGACAAATCAACGTTTTCATTACGTGCAATTCCGGCTTTCTTGACCGCCTCTAGGTGCGGAAACCATTCGACAGGGTGCCTTCTCTCAAGATGACCTCTCTGGCCTCCGGTACCATAGTTAGAACCAAGCTTACCACGACTAAATCGAAGCTTTCAAAGGCTACAAATGGCTACGTTTTCCTTTTTTGGGCAAACACTAAAGAAGTCCCAAACTGGAGACTTGAAATGTCTTCGGGGGCCGGAGGAGGCTGCGATACTGGTGGTGGTGGTCCTGCTGCTAATGACAGATGAAGTGGAGGATGTGGATTGCCGAACTTCAGTACGTTTTGCACTTTCACCACCACGAATTGAGGTCGAGGACGAGGTGGGTACCTTCTTGCGAGGAAGAAATATGGAAGCGGTAGGTTTTGGTGTACTACTTAACTCCAAATCTAATGATTCCATTTCCATTGCCTCCTCGCCGACATCATCATCACGCTCAGCAGCTTCTCGGGATAGGGTCAAAATGTCTCTTTGCTGCATGCCCGGTGGGGCTGCAGTGACCTTTGTGATGACTGCCTCGTCGTCATCGTGAGAGGCTTCATCACCAGCAGTATCTGTCACTTCTTGTTGAGCCTCATCACACTCCATAGGTTTGAGTTTTTGGACGACCTTCCTTTTACGCTTAGGTACCGGTGGCAGATCATGGTGTGCCTCTGCCTCACTGTCAGACCGCAGTTGTCGTGGTTCCCAAGACAGATCACTTGCACCAGAACGAGGTGGGCTTGAAGAAGATGTAGACACCCCCCTTGATCTTTTCCTTGCTAGGGATGTGGAAGACAATGAATGATCATCAGGAGGAGTGGCTTCCAATGATACCTCAGCTTCATTGTCGATTTCCAAATGTGCCCCTACTTCGGGAGGAACAACTATTGTGGGCACTTGTGAACGTCCATGCACCTTTGCTTGCGCATCTCCTTTTGCTGCCTCTCCTTCCACATGTACTTGGGCGTGTACTTGCACATGGTGTTGTTGTTGCGGCTGTGGTTGTTCAACACTTGTCAGATGAGTTACAACAACCTGTGTTGATTCAGGGACATTGCTGCTACTTTCTTGCGATGAGCCAACATCACTGGTCGATGGTGATTGGAGAAGTACACTGACTGCCTCTGAAGCACTCAAGGGCTTTGACTTAAGTTGGCGTGGTGGTGGAGGCACTGAACCCAATGGAGCAGGGGTGCTGCTCTCAGGTTGGTCCCCAGCAGATCCTGCTGCTGCAGGCGTACTTTTTTTTTTGCTCCCAAAAAAAGTGGCGGGTGGCACACCAGCCTCCTTGGTAACTTGCTTCTTCTGCTCCTTACTAGCAACTTTCTTGCTAGAGGAGCTACGGAGAACTTTCTTTGGGGCCATCTTCTTCAGAGCAGGTCAGACAGCAGGCCGCAGTTGCACGAATTGTAGAGTTGTCTGAGGCCAGACGTGACGTCGCGTGACGTTATGCTGCACACACACACCGCTGCAGGACTTCTTCCTGGCACTGGTGGTTCTCTTGAGTCTTGTGCACCTAAAAAAAATGGAAGACAGAGGAACATCAGTTCAGTTATAGAGCACAAAAAAATCGAAAAACACTGCAAAATCAGCACAATCCCAATCCATCCATGCCCTCCATAATGTTTAAATTCAAGACAACCCACAGAAAGACTAGGCCCATGCAAGACTCACTACCCCTGGGCATAAATAAAGGTTGAAAAGTAGGCAAAATGGTTGGAGGCCTAACAACAAAGCCTGCATTCAAAATGGCCACTTGCCTGCCAAGCACATGGCCAGTGCCTGTAGCTGCACTCAAAATGGCCACCAGCCACATGGCATGTCCCTCCCCATGAACACCCCCAAAAATCGAAAAACACTGCAAAATCAGCACAATCCTATTCCATCCATGGCCTCCATGATGTTTAAATTCAAGACAGCCCACAGAAAGACTAGGCCCATGCTAGACTCAAATACCCCTGGTGAAAAGGCCCCAACAACAGGTCAAAAATCGAAAAACACAAAATTTTACAACAAAAAAAAATCGAAAAACACAGAAAAATCAGCACAATCCCAATTCATCTATGGCCTCCATGATGTTTAAATTCAAGACAACCCACAGAAATACTAGGCCCATGCAAGACTCACTACCCCTGGCATAAATAAAGGTTGAAAAGTAGGCAAAATGGTTGGAGGCCTAACAACAAAGCCTGCATTCAAAATGGCCACTTGCCTGCCAGCACATGGCCAGTGCCTGTAGCTGCACTCAAAATGGCCACCAGCCACATGGCATGTCCCTCCCCATGAACACCCCCAAAAATCGAAAAACACTGCAAAATCAGCACAATCCCATTCCATCCATGATGTTTAAATTCAAGACAGCCCACAGAAAGACTAGGCCCCATGCACCACTCACTACCCCTGGTCAAGGCCCCAACAACAGGTCAAAAATCGAAAAACACAAAATTTTACAAAAAAAAAAAATCGAAAAACACAGAAAAATCAGCACAATCCCAATTCATCTATGGCCTCCATGATGTTTAAATTCAAGACAACCCACAGAAATACTAGGCCCATGCAAGACTCACTACCCCTGGCATAAATAAAGGTTGAAAAGTAGGCAAAATGGTTGGAGGCCTAACAACAAAGCCTGCATTCAAAATGGCCACTTGCCTGCCAGCACATGGCCAGTGCCTGTAGCTGCACTCAAAATGGCCACCAGCCACATGGCATGTCCCTCCCCATGAACCCCCCCAAAAATCGAAAAACACTGCAAAATCAGCACAATCCTATTCCATCCATGGCCTCCATGATGTTTAAATTCAAGACAGCCCACAGAAAGACTAGGCCCATGCTAGACTCAAATACCCCTGGTGAAAAGGCCCCAACAACAGGTCAAAAATCGAAAAACACAAAATTTTACAAAAAAAAAAAATCGAAAAACACAGAAAAATCAGCACAATCCCAATTCATCTATGGCCTCCATGATGTTTAAATTCAAGACAACCCACAGAAATACTAGGCCCATGCAAGACTCACTACCCCTGGCATAAATAAAGGTTGAAAAGTAGGCAAAATGGTTGGAGGCCTAACAACAAAGCCTGCATTCAAAATGGCCACTTGCCTGCCAGCACATGGCAAGTGCCTGTAGCTGCACTCAAAATGGCCACCAGCCACATGGCATGTCCCTCCCCATGAACACCCCCAAAAATCGAAAAACACTGCAAAATCAGCACAATCCCATTCCATCCATGGCCTCCATGATGTTTAAATTCAAGACAACCCACAGAAATACTAGGCCCATGCAAGACTCACTACCCCTGGCATAAATAAAGGTTGAAAAGTAGGCAAAATGGTTGGAGGCCTAACAACAAAGCCTGCATTCAAAATGGCCACTTGCCTGCCAGCACATGGCCAGTGCCTGTAGCTGCACTCAAAATGGCCACCAGCCACATGGCATGTCCCTCCCCATGAACACCCCCAAAAATCGAAAAACACTGCAAAATCAGCACAATCCCATTCCATCCATGATGTTTAAATTCAAGACAGCCCACAGAAAGACTAGGCCCCATGCACCACTCACTACCCCTGGTCAAGGCCCCAACAACAGGTCAAAAATCGAAAAACACAAAATTTTACAAAAAAAAAAAATCGAAAAACACAGAAAAATCAGCACAATCCCAATTCATCTATGGCCTCCATGATGTTTAAATTCAAGACAACCCACAGAAAGAATCAGTCCACCCACCACTGAGTACCCCTGGGAAAAGGCCCCAAAACAGCCCAAAAATCGAAAATCCCAAAATTTTAGTTGCAGCAACTGTAATGCCCCAAACAAACTTACTTGTAAAATTTCTAATCCAACAGTGATCCAAAGAAAGTCAAAAAGGCCTCAAATCCAAAGATCCAGCAGCATCCACAAAAGGTAATCCTTCCAGGTCCACATCCGAATGAAAAGTGACCAGGAGATGGACAAAGCACTGGGAGGAGCCTGCTGAACAGGAACAGGAAGTTGAAGACTATGGGGCACTTCCTTCCTCCCACCCCCCTGCCCCCCTCCCCAAAATGGACTCCTCGCTAAAAAAGTGCAGGCAAATGTCAAACTAAGGAGTTATTCACATAAAAATCATCATTTCTAGAAGGTTTATGCTGCTTGCTGGTGGATTTCTTGTGCAGAATTGCAAATTTATATTTTCGCGCGCCGCATCTCAAATCTCGCAATTGCGAAGTACCGCGAGACGTGATCTCGTCGTACTCGCGTTGACAAACTATCGCTGGCAAGCCGCGATGACGTAATCGCGCTCGCCAATTCCCGCGGGATCACACAGCAAGATCCAAAATGGCGCAGCACTCGCAAACTATCGAAAAAAACAACTCGGCAAACGATGATAAACGCCGCGCGCCGCAAAAATTGTATCACCAACGCCGCGCGCCGCCCAAAAAATCCGCTGCGTGCGAATTTGCGGATTTTGCGGGAAATCCGCAAATCTCGCGGATTGCGGATTTCCCGAAAATCCGCAAAATCCGCGAGCGGAACGGATTTTCCGCCCACGCTTACCCGGTAAGCTCGCCTCACCGCTGCCCCCCGACCCAGCACACTCCAAACTCGCCAACTAAAACTCTCATTTTCTTGTTACTTATGCCCCGCAGCGGACCAGTCATCTTTCTGGCCGCCCCGCCAACACGGCGCCATCAACCACGCCGGACGATTGAATCCCACCTGAAAAGAAACTAATCTGGTAAAGGAACGCTCACCGCCAGCTGACTCACTATCTCCTAAACCCAGACTAATCTCATGTCCCTTACCCCCACAGAGATTACTCTCCTCGTAGTTCGCGACCTTCACGACGCATGTACCACGGCTGTAACCGGAACCTAAATCCTCACGGTAATACAGCTTTTGCCCTAATGTACCCCCGCTCATTACCCTCCAATACCTAATTGTAATCCTGATCTCCGTATTACTCCCACAGCGATCCCATCTGGCATCCTAGGAGCCCACAACTACAAGATACCAGCCATCCTTCATAACTAGTGCTTCTCTGTTGAGGACGCACACTTACCAGTTAATCACACGGTAATGCTGAATTATAACCTCACAGAATTAAAAATCACACCAGGTGGTTCATGACTGATAAAGTCTATCTCTTACCAACAGCAACGCAATTAATGCGTGCAGCAAATTGTGGCACCGGCACATTGTATGCAAAACTCCAGTGTACCATTCACAAAATTCTAAAGCAATTCAAAAGGTAATGCGGCATTCTGACTTGATGTATTACACAAAAAGTCTCCCTTTACCATAAATGACTCAGTCAGTTCAACATCAATTCTGTATTAACAGTGACGCCATGGCTGAATAAGAAACCCCGGCACCTGCACAGAGCCAGCAAGCATCGCCTGAAATATTGCCCCGTATCAGAGGGATACTCCAGAGATGGTAAATTGATATACTTCGGCCCTCTCTGACCGCCAACACTGCCAAAATGATTACTAAAATAATTCATTATTCCCAACAGGGCAACGCTCAGCGGTTCTAATATTCAGGACACTCCATTTGAAGAGACCTCTATCTCAGACACTAACTTGGTAGGTTTCCCTGCCACTGATTACTAAATTATTATCATGGATGACCGATGCCCTTATAGTACGGCAACGACCTAACTATGCCCCCTCACTAAACCTTCACTTTCACTCCAAATCACATCCTGATCACGGCATCACGCCTCACTACCTCTGCGCAGAATATTAGAACTTGTATCACTTGCACGCGCCATTCTTATCTTAGAGATTGTCACCACTAAAAAGCTGTTGAAACATTGATTGTTCACATAATGTTTATCTCTACAGTAGCATGAATCTCAAAAAGGATTGCACAGAATGCTCACGCCTTATGGCTACACCTGCCACTGCGATTCCGAATACTGTAACTGCAAAGCAAGTGCTGACTATTACCTGCCGTATACCAAAATTGACTACATGTATGTCTTTGTTTTTTTCCCCCTTGTTTTTTTTCTAAAACAGGCGTTTAAAAAGCTTTATTCAGGCAAAATTATTTTCATGTCCTGAAGATGATCCCTCTATAACCGAGCTTGGGATCGAAACATCGACTCCTTGTAGAGTCGATGTTTCGCTTCCGAGCTGAGTGGTCGCTCCCCTGCTGCTGCGGTATCGTTGCAGAACGCATTTTACATGATTTGGAGTGTTATTTACAATTATATCCTGCTTTGTGCTCTGATTGCCGCTGCGTGCTCTGTGTAACGCTTTTGCCCATTTGCATACTTAATTAGCTGATTTGCCCTTTCGCATTGTTACATTGCCAGCGTGACATTAGTTGCAGATTTGGTGCTTGTGCTCAAAATCGCCGCTTTGCTTATTAGCATTCTGATTTCATAGCGTTTTTCAGCATTTGTGTTTTCCCCCAAGCGCTCTCTCCGTCCTGACCCCTCGGCCTCCATTTTGTTATTATTGACCTCCTCCTTAGCCCGACCCGCCTCCCAGCTGAACCGCCCTCCCACAGTAAACAAACAGCGCTCCATTGCCTGGAAGCGCCGTGACTCGCTCTTCGCTTCCGAGCTGAGTGGTCGCTCCCCTGCTGCTGCGGTATCGTTGCAGAACGCATTTTACATGATTTGGAGTGTTATTTACAATTATATCCTGCTTTGTGCTCTGATTGCCGCTGCGTGCTCTGTGTAACGCTTTTGCCCATTTGCATACTTAATTAGCTGATTTGCCCTTTCGCATTGTTACATTGCCAGCGTGACTTTAGTTGCAGATTTGGTGCTTGTGCTCAAAATCGCCGCTTTGCTTATTAGAATTCTGATTTCATAGCGTTTTTCAGCATTTGTGTTTTCCCCCAAGCGCTCTCTCCGTCCTGACCCCTCCGCCTCCATTTTGTTATTATTGACCTCCTCCTTAGCCCGACCCGCCTCCCAGCTGAACCGCCCTCCCACAGTAAACAAACAGCGCTCCATTGCCTGGAAGCGCCGTGACTCGCTCTTCGCTTCCGAGCTGAGTGGTCGCTCCCCTGCTGCTGCGGTATCGTTGCAGAACGCATTTTACATGATTTGGAGTGTTATTTACAATTATATCCTGCTTTGTGCTCTGATTGCCGCTGCGTGCTCTGTGTAACGCTTTTGCCCATTTGCATACTTAATTAGCTGATTTGCCCTTTCGCATTGTTACATTGCCAGCGTGACTTTAGTTGCAGATTTGGTGCTTGTGCTCAAAATCGCCGCTTTGCTTATTAGCATTCTGATTTCATAGCGTTTTTCAGCATTTGTGTTTTCCCCCAAGCGCTCTCTCCGTCCTGACCCCTCCGCCTCCATTTTGTTATTATTGACCTCCTCCTTAGCCCGACCCGCCTCCCAGCTGAACCGCCCTCCCACAGTAAAAAACAGCGCTCCATTGCCTGGAAGCGCCGTGACTCGCTCTTCGCTTCCGAGCTGAGTGGTCGCTCCCCTGCTGCTGCGGTATCGTTGCAGAACGCATTTTACATGATTTGGAGTGTTATTTACAATTATATCCTGCTTTGTGCTCTGATTGACGCTGCGTGCTCTGTGTAACGCTTTTGCCCATTTGCATACTTAATTAGCTGATTTGCCCTTTCGCATTGTTACATTGCCAGCGTGACTTTAGTTGCAGATTTGGTGCTTGTGCTCAAAATCGCCGCTTTGCTTATTAGCATTCTGATTTCATAGCGTTTTTCAGCATTTGTGTTTTCCCCCAAGCGCTCTCTCCGTCCTGACCCCTCCGCCTCCATTTTGTTATTATTGACCTCCTCCTTAGCCCGACCCGCCTCCCAGCTGAACCGCCCTCGCCCCTCCCCCTCCTCTGTCCATTAATGTCAGATGGTCCCACGCGCAGCGTCCACGCGCTACGTACACGCCGAAGGTGCGCCAAAGGTAAGCCCGTCTACGCCCGTCCGCGCCTGGACCGCGCCCAGCGCCAGACCCCTTGCCCCTCGCGCTCCCCAGCCCTCCCGCATTACCTACGATGCCGCCACCCTCCTAGCCCTTGACCCCGGTTGCGCCCCCAACTGCGTCCAAGCTGCTCTTGGACACACCCATGGACCTTTCTCCTGCTACTCCTGCAAATTCAGCGGCACCGACAACATCTCCGCTACGATCACACCACAGACTCTCGACCCCAACCACCTACAGTGCATCCTTCTCAACACCCGCTCGGTCCACAGAAACGCCATTGACCTATGGAATCTACTAGACACCATCTCTCCAGACGTCGCCTTCCTAACAGAAACTTGGATGAACGCTTCCTCCGCCCCAGACATCACCATTGCCATCCCTGAAGATTATAAGATCACACGCAAGGACCGCACCGACCACACAGGAGGAGGAATCGCTATCGTCCATAAGAAATCAATCCGCATCTCAACCAGCTCTGACGCCAACCTCGCTAACTCCGAACACCTTCACTTCCAGATCCACATCGACCCCAAGACCACACTCAGAGGCACCCTCCTCTACAGACCACCAGGACCCCGCGCAAAATTCAATGAAGACATCACGGACTTCATCACCCCACACGCGCTCCCCTCCAAAGACTACATCCTTCTGGGAGACCTCAACTTTCACCTCGAAAAGATCAACGACTGCAACACCGCCACCCTCTTAGACAACCTCGCCAACCTCGGACTTAATCAACTAGTCACTTCCCCCACCCACATCGCAGGTCACACACTCGACCCCATCTTCACCTCCAGCAATCATGTCTCCTTCAGCCACACTACGGACCTCCTCTGGACTGACCACAGCTGCGTTCACTTCACCTACAACAAGCCAAAACCCACCAACCACCTCCAACCAACTCTGCAAAGAAACTGGAACAAAATCACCACGGACCAGATCTCCGCCTCGCTCCTTCTAAACGACCCAGCCCACTCTTCTAACGCAAACGAAGCCGCCGCCAACCTCACCCTATGGTTATCCAACACCGCCGACACCTTAGCACCACTGAAAAAACGTCAAAGCAAACCTGGCAGCAAAAAAGCCTCATGGTTCAACGATGATCTTAAGAAGTCCAAGAAACTCTGCCGCTCCCTTGAAAAGGCCTGGAAAAAAGACCCAACCACTAGCACCAAGGACGCCTTCAAAAACGCCACCCGCACTCACCACCAACTAATCCGAAAGGCCAAGAAAACAGCATTCAAGGATCGACTTGACAACAACGCCCACAACAGCAAGGAACTTTTCAACATCGTCAAGGAATTTTCCAATCCCTCGACCAACTCCAACGACATCACCCCCTCTCAAGCCCTCTGCGACTCCCTAGCCTCATTCTTCCACAACAAGATTGCAGACATCCACAACAGCTTCGACAACCAACCCGGAGACCAACCCACCCATCCATATGAAGAACACTCTCCCCCCGTGAACACCCTTAACGACTGGAACCCAATCTCCATTGAGGACACAATCCGCCTGATGAATTCCATCCACTCAGGATCCCCCACAGACCCATGTCCTCACCACATCTTCAACAAAGCAGACTCCGTCATAGCACCGCACCTCCGAGACGTCATCAACTGCTCCTTCAACTCCGCCACCTTCCCGGAAGACTGGAAACACGCTGAACTCACCGTCCTTCTGAAAAAACCCACAGCGGACCCCACCGAACTCAAAAATTACCGCCCCATCTCGCTCCTTCCATTCCCGGCCAAAGTCATTGAGAAAGCTGTCAACAACCAGCTCGCCGCCTTCCTCGAAACCAACAAATCCCTCGACTCCTCACAATCCGGCTTCCGAGCAAAACACAGCACTGAGACCGCCCTCATCGCAGCAACAGACGACATTCGAACTCTACTGGACAATGGAGACACAGTCGCCCTCATCCTCCTCGACCTCTCTGCAGCATTCGACACAGTCTGCCACAGCACCCTTCTACAACGCCTCAGAAACATCGGAATACAAGGAAAAGCACTTGAATGGATCACCTCCTTCCTCACTGGAAGAACACAGAGAGCCGGCCTTCCACCATTCAAGTCCGAGGCCACTGAAGTCATCTGTGGCGTACCACAAGGATCCTCACTCAGTCCCACCCTCTTCAACGTATACATGAGCCCCCTCGCGGCCATCGCACGCCAACACAACCTCAACATCATCTCCTACGCGGATGACACCCAACTGATCCTATCACTCACCAAAGACCCCAACACCGCCAAAACTAACCTACACGAAGGAATGAAAGAAGTTGCCGAATGGATGAAACAAAGCCGTCTGAAACTGAACTCAGACAAAACAGAAGTCCTCATCTTAGGTACATCCCCCTCTGCTTGGGACGACTCCTGGTGGCCGGAAGCCCTCGGAAAAGCACCCATCCCGACAGACCACGCACGGAACCTAGGCGTCATCCTGGATTCTTCACTCTCAATGACCAGACAAGTCAGCGCCGTATCCTCTTCCTGCTTCAACATTCTTCGCATGCTCAGAAAAACATTTCGCTGGATCCCCACCGAAACAAGGAAAACAGTCACCCATGCTCTGGTCACGAGCCGACTGGACTACGGAAACACCCTCTACGCAGGCACTACCGCTAAACTCCAGAAGAAACTCCAACGAATCCAAAACGCCTCAGCCAGGATCATATTAGACATCCCACGCAACGAACACATCTCTGGTCACCTTAAAGACCTCCATTGGCTACCCGTCGAGAAGAGGATCACTTTCCGACTGCTAACCCACGCACACAAATCACTCTACGACATCGGACCAGAATGCCTCAACTCACGACTGTCCTTCTACACCCCCTCCCGCCAACTACGTTCTTCCAGCCAAGCCCTCGCCACGGTACCTCGCATCAACAAGACCACCATGGGAAGCAGATCCTTCTCATACCTGGCTGCTAAAACATGGAACTCACTCCCCGCTTACCTTCGCCTTACCCAGAACCACCTAGCATTCAGAAAGCAACTTAAAACGTGGATATTTGACAAGTAATCCTCCTCCCCTTTCTAAGCGCCTTGAGACCCTCTGGGTATGTAGTGCGCTATATAAATTCTCTGACTTGACTTGACTTGACCCTATTGCATTATTGTGTGTATGAGTAACTCCAGGATACACTGTCAATGTAAATCCATATCAGTGACCTGCAAGCTCACCCTGTTTGCCTGATATTTCTTTCACCTACTTTCCCTTCTTCCTCATGTACGGCACAAGACTGTGCCCTACTATAACCCTACTGTTTTGGGTTATGTGTTGTATTTTTAAATCAAACAATCTATCAAATCAATAAATATTCCTTGCCCGGCTGGACAAGGAATTGAGAACTATATAGTAGCCCATTGTGGTCTATACAATATTTTTGTCTTTTCTTATTCCTATATGCTAAGGACCACTTGTTACTTTGATAAATACTTGATACCCATGGTCCCGAGCCATTTACTGGGTTCCCCTGGTCTTTCTTCAATAAAGTGAGTAATGACATAGCCAAGAGGTTTGTTGCTGTTCCAGTGTCTCTCCAAAACCTTTTTGGCTGGGGGGGATTATATTTTGCTCTGTTGCGCATTCCTGTAATTCAGTTAGTTAGTTCCCCGCAAAATACTTTGCCTCTACATCCAGTAGTGCAATTAAGCAGTAGTTTTTCGGTAGTGTTTTGTCCCCTGCTTTTAAATTGATGACATGATGGAGCCCTACCATGATGTGGGCATTCACCCCATTTGCCTGACTGAGCTGAAGATGGGAGTTAAAGATTCTGACCAATATTCTAGGTCTTGCTTGAAAAGACCTGTTGGGATCCCGTTCGGTCTAGGTGCATCGTCCTTCCTCCCTTTACGTATTTGCTCCTTGATCTGGTTGGCATCGATCTCAATTTTTATTGCCTCATCGGTCGTCGTGGTTTGAGGTACGAATTGTTTGTCCAAGCCAGTGTTTAATCCAGGAACCTGTTGATTAAAGGATTGTTCTAAAAAGGATGTCCAGATGTTGTCTGTTATGTATGATGTTAGGCCACCGTGTGCGGGTTGTAAAATTTTGTTTATCGTTGCTCAGAATAATGCACCATTATTCCCTTTGGAATCGTGATGGAGTTTAGCTTGTGATTTTCTTATATCCCATTTCAGTTTCCTAAGTTTGGCCTTTTTTTGCGGAGCTGTTGGTGTAGAGCATTGTCCCCTGGCTGTCCCCTCAGTGACCTTAGTGTTTCATTTATGGCTTTTTTAAGGCTTTTCAGCGTTGCCCTTTGCGCACTTGTGGCCTTCCCTGCGACTGTTTAGTTGTTGGGCATGGTGTGTCTCACTACAGATAAATAGGAATTCGAAAACATGGCGTAAAACTTTCCGAGTTATGAATGTGATTTCCCATGGTTTGATTAGGTTAATTTAATTGCTGTTTTGCGGCCATGAGAGCTTCTCTGGAATTTGCTATTGAAGCCTTAATTCTCTTGATTTTTAGAAACAAAGGTTCCTAGCTTATTTGAAAATATAGCAATAATGTATGGAACACAATAGGCTACTATACGTTTAAACTTCCTTGCCCAGCCGGACAAGGAATTTATTTATCAACAAGTATCAGATATAGTTATAATGCATTTTTACAGCAGTAGCTCATGAGTGGACATACATTTAAATAAATCATATGTGGTTTTGTATGTACTACTCCAAGCGACACTGTCACTATTCTCTACTTTTAACAGTGCCCTGCCTGCTCCTTTCTCTTGCCTGAAAACACCCCTTTCACTCTTCTCTATTTTCTTTTTTCTCCTAGTACGGCACAGGATTGTGTCACGCTACTGCTGTAAAAATGTATTATAACTATATCTGATACTTGTTGATAAATAAATTCCTTGTCCGGCTGGGCAAGGAAGTTTAAATGTATAGTAGCCTATTGTGTTCTATAAATTATTGCTATATTTTCAAATAAGCTAGGAACCTTTGTTTCTAAAAATCAGTTGATACCCATGGTTCTTAGCTACCCGCTGGGTCCCCTTGTTTCTATTAAAGCCTTAATTCTTTTGACATTTATTGTGTGACATGCGTGCTTTCCAACTGGGTTTGGGATTGATGTAAGTGAGATTTCGTGAGGCCGGAGATCACTGCCCCCTTTGTCACCTAGAAGGTAGCTTTTTATATATTGAAAAAGTGAGAGAGCCACTAGGGTGTAGTCAATTGTGGAGATTGAACCGCCAGAGTGAAAGGAGGCATTTAGTACACGTAGGCCAATATTCTCTAGATCATTTAGCAACTCTGACACACCCTTGGCTTTTCTTCCTTATGAGCTGTTCTGTTGAATTGGGATATTCCAATAGAAGGATTGTGCTTGGATATCTTCATTTGGGGAGATTCCAAATAAATGTTGATTGAAATCACCTGACAGAATAAAGTTTGGAATAGTGCGTGTATCCATCAATTGATGAAGGCGTTCAATTAATGTAATTTAATCCTGTTTTTTTCTTTTTTGGGTTGATGTGTGTGTTAATCAGCAATACTTCCTCCTTTTTCCCACGGAGGTCTAGTTGAATCCTTGTGGTATTTACAGATGGAAGTAGAGGAGGTAGGTCCTTTGCACTGTGAATTTCTGTTATTTTGATATTGGTTGCCAGGCCACCCGATAGACGACCATAGCTGCTTTTCCTTAGGGCGGGAGTGCGAAAACAGATGTATCCCTCTATTTGCAGAGGTTCCTCTTGCCATGTTTCCTTCAATAGGATAATGTTGAATGCTTTTATGTAATGAAGGAATTCACCGTCAGTCACTTTCTTGTTTTGCCCGTTGATGTTCCATGAGCATATCCTCAGAGACGGTATGATGGATTTGCCGTGCCTCATTAAATTCCTATGTCAGTGTAAGTGACCAGATATGTTGATGGTTCTAGTGATCCTAAGAAGAGATGGGGCAGCTACGCTATTATCTACTATGCTCATTTGTGTGTTTGATGCATGTTCATTTTGTGTTGACCTTCCTCGGGCTCCCCTAAGTATGGACAAGGTTTTATGGTTTTTATGGGTTGTCCCTTCTCTTGCCATGTTGAGTAAAGGAACTGGGTATCCTGTGTTGTTGAACATTGTGGCTTGGATCCCCCAGGTTTTAAAGATTTCCTGCTCTTCCAAGATTTTGTTCGCTATTTGGCTGGTCCTCCAGGTGGCTTTGGTGCATTCTGTTCATTGCGTTTTCTCCAACCTAATAAATTCTATTGAAAGCAGATCTGCAGAGCATAAGCCTTTCAGTGCTGGTATTGAGCTTAGAGGTTTGAGAATATTTCCTCTGTTTAGGATATCGAATTTGATTCATATTCTGGGGTTAGGATTATGATGGTAGAGTTCCCTGCTTGGTTTGCTGACTTCGGCCCCAAATGTTTTTCCATAGATCTGCTCGTAAAGTGCTGAGATGATACCATAGGAATATCTGGAATTAATGGCACTTGATGCCTAGGGCCTGTAGAGCCTCTTGGGCCTTGATTAGAATATAACGAGACACCCAAATGCCCAGTTGAAACAGACATCGACGTGTTGGGGGCTCTCTGTGTTTCGTTGTGCGATCTGAATATGTGTTTGTTTGGATGATTTTCGTCTCCATGTGCCTTAACTGGACCTTGACTATTCATATGAACTGACTGTTTGCATGGTGGGGTTACTAAGATTGATGCCCAATTTGAGTGGTAAGTGCAGTGTAGCAGTTGGGTTCAACTCCTGGGTTGAACAATGGTATGAAATAATCTCCCTTGCACCAATTGGTTGCTGTGTTCTGCTATCAGTGCTGTCGTCCTGTTCCAATTTGGCTTTAGATGAGCTGTTCCCTTTGGAGACACTTTGACTGTTGGTTGAAGACCAGACTGCCCCCAACAGCGATGTTTCCACTACAGTCCTATTAGCACTTTCTTTGTTCCCCGTAGGGTGGGATTCCTGTTCCAGTGATTCCCATTGCTGGTTTGGCATTCCCTCAACTTCGAGGACATGAACTATTGTTGTTATTTGTTCTTGCATTTGCTGCAGTGACCGTTTTGCTGTGAATAGCGGGTACACATTTGTAAGGCTAGGCGAAGGTATTTTGTTCCGACCTTTCCTCCTAGGTTGACGCCAACGCTTGGCGTTTTGTTTCGGTGTTTGTACCATAGGTAGCAGAATGGTCCTAGGATGCGGACTGCCTTCCTGACAAGTCAAGAGGTTGGTGTCAGTTTTGTTTTCAATGATTGAATCCCTTTTCAATGGTTTATTGGATTCTGCTCCTTTTGAGTTTGCCTTTGGTTTCTCTGCAATTGGGCCCTTTGGCAGGCCATCAGTGTTGATAGTTTGTCTATAATGGGTCCGCAGCTGCAGATTAATTTAGCTTCCTGCTGGGCTCTGCTGATTAAGAGGTTTAGTTGGCCTAGTTTTTCATCTATTACCCTCATGAAAAGGGCCAAAGTGTCTAGTAGTGACAACTGCTGGTCCATTTTGTCTGACTGGTAGTGTAACACGTCAACAGTCCATCCCATAGTAGAATGTCTCATGTGTTCGATACCTGTTTCCCCGGTTGATTTGAAGAACCTGCGGTAAGAGAGGATGTTGAAGAGTTTTTGCTTTGAGTGGAGACACTGGACACAATTTCTTTTTGACGTTTCCTTGAGTCGCATCATGATTTGTACTGATGCTGGCTGTGGGAGGTAGCCGTTTTTCAGGACTCTCCTGTGCATAGGATGCTAATAGGTCCACCCCCGTTGTGGACCCAGGTAGGAGAGGGGGTCTGGCCCGCCTTCCCTAAAAGACGGGGAATCCGATGTGGTTGCAGAGAACTCTTTGAGAATGCGCTGGGCACTCCCTGTTTCAACGCCAGATGGCGATTGGGCCGATTTGGTGGCCTCCTATTGGAATAAAGGATTGTTGGGGAATTTGTGGGGGTCTATTTGAGACAAGACTTTAGAGTGGTGATCAAATTATGGTGATATGTTCGGATTGTGATCACTTGAGACCTCCTGCTCTGGGTTTGTGATTTTGCCAGTATTGGTTGTAGACTCTTGAACATTTTGTGCTTTCTTCTACGTTTTAGGATTGATGAGGTCAGTTGTGACATTACTTGTTGAGGTTGGAGTGGACTGAAGTTGGCAAGTACTGTGGTCCTTGGCTCGCCATCCCACCTCCCCTTCTTGGAGAACAGCCGGGCTGTTGGTTTCCTTTGTTTTGTGTTCGCTAGTGTTTTCTGGAGAAGACATGATAACCAAAGGTTGGGCCGCTAAAGTTTCCACTGTGACTTGTTCTATGACTGGTATAATCGGTGTTTGTTGTGGTGATTGTTGCGGGAAAAGGGAGAGGAGTGGTTCCTGTAGGCCCTGAATTTTGCCACTGGTAGAAAATATGGATGAAGCTGGATGTTTTAAAAATTGCAAATTTGAAGATATCTTTGATTGGTATAGGTGGGGGCGGCCACTTCCTGGATTTGGTGCTGAATTGTTGGCGGACTCATGGCCCTCCTACTCAGCTGTTCCCAGGATTGGTTTTGTTTTTTCCTTTTGATTAGCCTTACGGATGACAGCCTCTGGCTGACCCCTTTTTTTGCCTGACCTCATATTTATAGTGTATTTAAAGTACTCAGAGTCCACAAGCAGGGAAAGCGTCAAGTTCACTGTTTCACTTTTCCACTGTTAGAGGTAAGAACACACTTGTCTCGCCTGCTGTGTCGAATAAGAGGTTTTTTTTTGCTCATTCCGACACCCCGCTGCAGTGGAAGTAACTCTGCCTGTGTTAGGGAATTATTCCTGTCCTTAACAAGATGGCACAGAAGAGAACGCAATGTGTGGGAGCTTCATTTTTATGGCTACAAATGTCCAGACACCGATTCCTCAGAGAGATACTCCAAGGAAGAGGACGATCTAAGTGAGCCTTTTTTATATATATTGGTGCAGAAGGTAACGCAATTAAGTGTGTAAGTGGCCACTGCTGATCAATTGTGGCCATCATACAGTGAAGTGGAGTGGGTGCCCATTTTCTTTGCTAGTATCAGAGCCCAGGTTACCCTTGCTGTTTTTTAACATAAAGGGGCAAAAAGAATCACAAGTACTGCAGGTACAGTGGCACTAGGAGCCAGAGGTATGAGGAGCCAGCTAAACCTTAATTATGGCTTTTACTATCCTATCTTCTTAGCATTATGGCCCACTGTACACTTGCTAGTGTTGATTTGGGCCTCAGAGCAATAGCCCACAGGAGGGGAAAAATTAATGCAGTGGAGACACCTTTGTTTGGCCTCAGAGAGATGACAGAGAAGGGTGTATGGCTAAATGGGAGTCCAATGGGAGTCCATGTTTTTGGCAAAGGGCAGAGGAGACTGCCCTCTTTGCAAGGTAGTAGCCCTGGGGTCAGAACGGCTCATTGCATCTCAAATATGACTGTCTCATTTTAAAAACGGTGCATGGGAAATTATTTTCTTACATTAGGACCAAGGACACAACTGCAGATAAAGGAAGACAACAAGTTGGAGCTCTTTTTTCTGAAAAGGCCTGTTTTAAGATTAGAGTGATAGTCCAGCATGGGGGCGAAAGGGTATAAGAGGCAGAGGAGACAGCCTCTTGACTGTAGTTATCATTTGTGCAGAGTTATCATTTGTACATTTAGTGTAGTTGCGTTGAGGGCCAGTAGTGTGAGGGGCTTACAACACCTCAATTATAGGGGGAAGTATATTGGGGTCAGTAACTGTATTTCTTTAATTCATTTGCTGTATTAAAAGTCTCATATTTAGGGTGGTATATGAGCTATAAAAAAATACTCCTGAAATGATCTTATAATCCATTCCCTCTAAACTCAGCCCTTTCCCTCCCACTCACCCAATCCTTGCCATAAAGATTTGGAGGGGGGACTTGACATTAAAACATTTTGCTTAGGGGGGCTCAGAGCAAAAACGTTTAAATCCTCACCAGTAGAGGGCTTAGGCGGGTAGGGTAGAGCTTTTAATATAGAATAGAGGGGTCACTATACTGATCATCGATTCGTCATCTTTGGCATAGTCCATCACTGTAGTGGTCGACAGAAGTCAAAAGGTAAAAATCTTAACATTCTTAAAAAAAAACTGTTATGGGAAACCATGAAATATATTTTGGAATCACTTTACATACCTTCAAAATCAAAGGTGGCAAATGCCAAGTATGGATCTTTCAAATTTGTGGTAGGATGGGATGATAAAAAGGAGTGAAGTACAAGAGGTGGCTGATTGGCTAAGGGAAACATACCTTGTGTGCTCCGTTTGCAATTCATTGAAATCTTTGTAAATGCTGCATTAACCCTGATCAGTTGACTGGGGGTGCGTGTTTTATTTGCCCATGAGGCACAGGGTCAGGCTGATTTGCATATGGCCATGCCTGAACTGGGGTGGTGCAGTGAGCTAAAGAATGGTGATGGATTAAACCAAGATCAGTTGACTGAGAGTGCGTGTTTGATTTGCTCAAACGCTCTGTCCATCATCCCCTTTGGTATTGCTTTGTTGGCCCTAAGTTGGCAGGCTATATCCAGACGTGGGTCCCTTGCTCACTCTACCTCTGGATTAAAGATAGCCTGGCTGCTGAGGATTATGAATCCGAAACCGGTCCCAGGATGCTTGTTTCAGGTCCGGGGAAGACATGGCTTGGCAGTTCAGGCTGGACTGTTCCCATGAGGCACAGGGTCAGGTTGATTTGCATATGGCCATGTCTGAACTGGGGTGGTGGAGTGAGCTAAAGAATGATGATGGATTAAACCCAGATCAGTTGACTGGGGGTGCGTGTTTGATTTGCTCAAACGCTCCGTCCATCATCCCCTTTGGTATTGCTTTGTTCGCCCTAAGTCGGCAGGGTATACCCAGACGTGGGTCCCTTGCTCACTCTACCACTGGATTCAAGATGGCCTGGTTGAGGAGGATTATGAATCCGAAACCGGTCTGAGGATGCTTGTTTCCGGTACAGGGAAGACATGGCTTGGAAGTTTGGGCTGGACTGTTCACATGAGGCACAGGGTCAGGCTGATTTGCATATGGCCATGTCTGAACTGGGGGGGTGGAGTGAGCTAAAGAATGGTGATGGATTAAACCCAGATCAGTTGACTGGGGATGCGTGTTTGATTTGCTCAAACGCTCCGTCCAACATCCCATTTGGTATTGCTTTGTTCGCCCTAAGTTGGCAGGGTATACCCAGACGTGGGTCCCTCGCTCACTCTACCACTGGATTCAAGATAGCCTGGCTGATGAGGGTTATGAATCCGAAACTGGTCCCAGGATGCTTGTTTCCGGTCCAGGGAAGACATGGCTTGGCAGTTCAGGCTGGACTGTTCCCATGAGGCACAGGGTCAGGCTGATTTGCATATGGCCATGTCTGAACTGGGGTGGTAGAGTGAGCTAAAGAATGGTGATGGATTAAACCCAGATCAGTTGACTGGGGCTGCGTGTTTGATTTGCTCTAATGCTCTGTCCATAATCCCCTTTGGTATTGCATTAACTGAAGCAGACACACATTGCACAGCCAACACTACAGGGAGGGGGGTTGTGAATGATGGGTGGGATAACTCTTCCTCAATTAACAAACATAATGAGTCAAGGGAGCACTTTGAACCATAGCTTTGATAACCTGTATAAACAAATGAAACAAAGAAGGTGAGGAGCACGCCCCTCTCCATGAGCAGAACTGCCTTGCTTATTCATCCAAGCAGTCCAAATATGAATTCCTCCTTTCAAACTGATTAACTCATATCTACCATGATTAAGCTGTACATTCTCTTATCCAGTCTTTTATCAACGTTTCCAATGCATTACACAGTCATTCAAGAACCACTGGTTCACCCATCCATCCTTTTACCCAGCTATGTACCCTTTCACTCACCCACCATGCCTTGTACTCATATTAAATGTTCCTTTCTTTTAACATTCAGTTCACTCATGTTGCCCTCAAGCCAACAACAATCATTATATGAGCTTTTGATGAGTTGCAGATAGAAGAGGTCATAATACCTCAACCACCTCTGCAGCCGGTAAACTGTCACAAGTTAATGACGCCCTGGTACTGACGGGTGAATATATTGGCCATTGTCAAAAAGCAATCAATATTGTGGCTTGCCAGTGCCCGTCCCTGCCGATGCTTCTCCCCCTGCAACTGGCTCCTCTGCTGCAGAAGCACTACTTGAGCTGGCATCAATGGTGGTCTAAAGTAAGGAAAGTTATAGCTAGAGAATGATATCTATCTACATATCTATACCAACTTGCTAGTGAACTAAGTAATTATCATAGGAAACAAGGGACACCCTATTAACACAATATGGACACTGGAGGAGGATATAGTGATATCTTTATTAATTTAGAAGTATAACATTTTATATTTTATGTTGTTTTTCATCAAGTAACAATTTATGATTCATGTACAATTGTTTTATAAAGCAGATATTAACAGTCAATATATACAAATCCAATAACGGAGGGAGCGTTGATTCAGGCAGTGCGACAGATGTCTACAACGCGCGTTTCGGCATACACGCCTTCATCAGGTAGCCGTCTATTGCACTATAAAATATTCAATAGTAATTTTGTTAGTTATTGGCAGGGTGTCTACAATGGATGTCAATCAAAATACTAGCAAGAGGTATATACAAAAGACAACAACAATTAAAATAGTTTGTACTTGCACTTTGTGAAAACCATAACCATTAAAAAGTCACCATATATACATAGGATGTGCTTGAAAAAGGTCATGTTAATAAACAATCTGTACAGTTATATCCACAAAAACAGTTCTATGTACATATATTTACATTTATATACAAAATATGTTATGTATTTCACAATCCTCAGTTTGTGTTCGCTTGTGTGCAAAGCATATCAATTCAATAGCACCTGGGGCATACTTAATTTTACGGAATCTAATAACCATTACATATGCGAATACACAGAGGCACGTCTTCTTACCAAAGAAGCCCATTTCAGAAGAAGAGTCAAGATGTATTGCGGCTTCAAATATCCTTCATGAGAGGTATAGCGACTGCAAAAGAGTAGACAGTATAGAATGTATATAACCTAGTTTACTATTGAGTGAGATGGAATTCTATGATATATGGGAAGAATGAGAGGTACATCGATGGAAATGCGTCAGACATATGTGCAAATTGAACTCAGTATAACTGCAGAATAAGAAGCTAGCATGTGACCGGGAAGTTTATATACAATAGTGTGCACTAGAGAATTACCACGTAAAAACAAGACAGTGTTCTGAAAAGAATTTCTATTGCATGTAAGACGGTCACAACTGCCTGGATATAATTTCATTGCACGCATATGTAGATTCTGCTCTATGAAACTGCAGAAAGAAATGCTAACATCTTGTCAGATGAATTCATATATCGTCTAAACGGGTATTCGTTATAAGAGTACCAGATCGTATTCGAGCTATGATGAGGCAAGATAAACAGAGACTACTTACACATAGCAAAAAGCAGATGGGTACAAGCGTCTTGAGTTGGTATAGGTGGAAAGCAGTGACTATAACGAACCAGTACTGTGTAAATAAAATATATATGGTATGAAAATTTAGAGTAATGTAGGGAGAGATCAGCATAACAATTTACTGTAAGATGTTTGCAGCATTATAAAGCTTTTAACAATATTTTTTGATAAATGCTGTAGTTGGACGATTCACAGATTCTTATTGCTCGATTCAACAGGCTGGCGTTACCGTTCTATGAGGGAACAAATGAAAATAGAAGATAAACGCCATAAAGATATATATCCATGATAGATATGGTGTATAGGCGTCCAAGATATGTTAATTTACCTAGATAGAATGAAGGTCGAACATAATAATGGGACGGTTCAAATTCTGTTCACGGTTTTAACCAGAGTGGAGCATCATGAAAGACGATGATTCCAACGCATGAGAAGCCGGCGATATGCTCCTACGAAGTAACCAAAGATAGACTATGACTAAATATCTATATATCTATACGATGGTAATTACATCTATGGGGGGGAGAGAGAATTAATACAGAGGATGAATATCGAGACTGGCGATTTACCTATAGTTGTGGAGATACTCTGATGTGAAGCGTCGCAGACAGCGTGTCGGCTAGTGAGCCTAACGGTCCGAAATGCCCTGTGCGTCAATCAATGTCTTATATTTAAACAAGACCGCCGGGCTAGCCGGTTAAAAAAGGTTTTCAATTCTACCTTAGCTGAGTCTCGTTAGGAGATGGAACGTAGACGCTCTGGTAGAGGGTAAAACATGGAAACATGGACTAAATTGTCCTCGCATAGCACTCACGTAGAAGTGAGATTATCTTTAGAAAGTGAGGAGTTACTCTATAGTTCCTAAAAAATAAGAAACAAGGAGGAATCTCCCTGGTGTATGTCGACATGTGCCTATGATTGATTCCCGTTATATACTCGGATAACATAAAATCGAACTTCGAACAGTAAATAATAACAGGAATGTGCACCACTAAGGGTGAAGTTGCTAGCACAAATTAAATAGAGTCACTTAGCGTAATTTCGTATGTTCATGCCCTATGGTATTGTTCTGTAGGTAGGGAAGATAATGTACGACCCTGGGTATATATTAGGACTCCAATTAATAGAAAATATAACTATGGAAATGATTGCTAGACTAACAGTTTTCATGTTTAAGGCAAAGAAATTGTATTGGGGATAAATATTGCATGTGGCTAGAGTGATGAAACGTAAATCAAATAGGATATATACAAAAGTATTAAAGACTTAAAGTAAAAAGAATGGAATTAATGTAAAGAATTACGGAGCCGCAATATATCCAGATAAAGAACATGAGTATAAGCCTTGGCAAGGAGGCGTATTCTGATCAATATACATCAATAGCTAAAAAGGTGTACCTCATATAACAGAAACTATTATACTGTACTCAAAAGGTTCATAGAATATATACAATGATCCTATATTAACCAGTACAACAGACGAGAGGTTTAAATAATAGTGTTTTCCCAGGGTATTTCCTGATTTAGTCCATTTTTAACTGTATCTAGCTGAAAAATGTAAAAGACTTCTCGTTTTTTACGTAGATTTTCAGTGATAATTCCTTCCTTGGGGACTATCTTCTCTAGTATAAACCACTTGATATCTTCTGGGGTGTGTTTATGTTCTAGAAAATGTGACACCATCTGGGAATTAATTTTTGCTGTGCGTATGGCTGACCTATGTTCCGTCAGTCTGGCATTCAGGGATCTAGCAGTCTCTCCAACATATCCTTTGTTGCATGGACAAACAAGAAGGTAAATAATGTTTTTTGTTTTGCAGTTGCTCATGCATTTACAAATTATCTGTTGTCCATGGTAGCAAAATTCTTTGGCTTCGATTGCTAAAGGACACACTATACATGTACCACATTTGTAGTTTCCTACAACAGGTGTCATGTCAGTGAGACTCCGCTGAATGGGTTCCCTACTTTTGTTTGGCATATGTGATCGTACGATCAGATCTTTCAGATTCCTATTCTTTCTGTATGCGAACATGGGCTTCTGTATGTGGTCATCTTTAGTAGTATTTACATTGAGTAAGTGCCAACTTGAACAAATGATTTGTCTAATTTGTTGGTTCATTACTGAATGTCGAGTAACGAAAACCAGATTGTCATGTTTGGTTTTCATAGAACCTCTCAAGTTGTGTTGTCGGTCGTAGAATCTGGCTCTTTTATAGGCATCCCGAACCAGCCGGTGCGGGTAGCCTCTCTGTAGGAATTTAGTTTTCATGTCTATGGATCTGAGGTCAAAATCTTCAAGTTTGGTACAATTTCTACGCAACCGGAGAAATAGTCCAAAGGGCATGCTACTTTTATGATTAGTGGGATGGAAACTGTTGTAGTGCAACAAGGTGTGCGGGCAGTTGGCTTAATGA
>NW_028253736.1:0-40581 GCF_964263255.1 Lissotriton vulgaris
ATAACACCCCCCCATTACGTCATGCTTCAGAAATGTGGAAAATGGTCCGTTTTCAAATGTTTTATTTTTGAACGTCAGTTCACATTTGTAGGTGGATCATCAGTGTTAGAGCTAAAATTAGCATGTTTAAAGTGATTTTCATGCTTCCAGGGGCTCGGGAAGTTAATTAAATACCATTTGGAGGCATTTAATGTTCGAGCAAAAACGGCTGATTTTCGACAAAAGAGATAACACCCCCCCATTACGTCATGCTTCAGAAATGTGGAAAATGGTCCGTTTTCAAATGTTTTATTTTTGAACGTCAGTTCACATTTGTAGGTGGATCATCAGTGTTAGAGCTAAAATTAGCATGTTTAAATTGATTTTCATGCTTCCAGGGGCTCGGGAAGTTAATTAAATACCATTTGGAGGCATTTAATGTTCGAGCAAAAACTGCTGATTTTCGACAAAAGAGATAACACCCCCCCATTACGTCATGCTTCAGAAATGTGGAAAATGGTCCGTTTTCAAATGTTTTATTTTTGAACGTCAGTTCACATTTGTAGGTTGATCATCAGTGTTAGAGCTAAAATTAGCATGTTTAAAGTGATTTTCATGCTTCCAGGGGCTCGGGAAGTTAATTAAATACCATTTGGAGGCATTTAATGTTCGAGCAAAAACGGCTGATTTTCGACAAAAGAGATAACACCCCCCCATTACGTCATGCTTCAGAAATGTGGAAAATGGTCCGTTTTCAAATGTTTTATTTTTGAACGTCAGTTCACATTTGTAGGTGGATCATCAGTGTTAGAGCTAAAATTAGCATGTTTAAAGTGATTTTCATGCTTCCAGGGGCCCAAAACACAAGATTTATGGAATGGTTAAAAGTGCATGAAAATGGCCAATTTACTCACTCTGAGTTCTCAAAAAGGGTTTCTTCACCCCGGGAAGTTAATTAAATACCATTTGGAGGCATTTAATGTTCGAGCAAAAACGGCTGATTTTCGACAAAAGAGATAACACCCCCCCCATTACGTCATGCTTCAGAAATGTGGAAAATGGTCCGTTTTCAAATGTTTTATTTTTGAACGTCAGTTCACATTTGTAGGTGGATCATCAGTGTTAGAGCTAAAATTAGCATGTTTAAAGTGATTTTCATGCTTCCAGGGGCCCAAAACACAAGATTTATGGAATGGTTAAAAGTGCATGAAAATGGCCAATTTACTCACTCTGAGTTCTCAAAAAGGGTTTCTTCACCCCGGGAAGTTAATTAAATACCATTTGGAGGCATTTAATGTTCGAGCAAAAACGGCTGATTTTCGACAAAAGAGATAACACCCCCCCATTACGTCATGCTTCAGAAATGTGGAAAATGGTCCGTTTTCAAATGTTTTATTTTTGAACGTCAGTTCACATTTGTAGGTGGATCATCAGTGTTAGAGCTAAAATTAGCATGTTTAAAGTGATTTTCATGCTTCCAGGGGCTCGGGAAGTTAATTAAATACCATTTGGAGGCATTTAATGTTCGAGCAAAAACGGCTGATTTTCGACAAAAGAGATAACACCCCCCCATTACGTCATGCTTCAGAAATGTGGAAAATGGTCCGTTTTCAAATGTTTTATTTTTGAACGTCAGTTCACATTTGTAGGTGGATCATCAGTGTTAGAGCTAAAATTAGCATGTTTAAAGTGATTTTCATGCTTCCAGGGGCTCGGGAAGTTAATTAAATACCATTTGGAGGCATTTAATGTTCGAGCAAAAACGGCTGATTTTCGACAAAAGAGATAACACCCCCCCATTACGTCATGCTTCAGAAATGTGGAAAATGGTCCGTTTTCAAATGTTTTATTTTTGAACGTCAGTTCACATTTGTAGGTGGATCATCAGTGTTAGAGCTAAAATTAGCATGTTTAAAGTGATTTTCATGCTTCCAGGGGCCCAAAACACAAGATTTATGGAATGGTTAAAAGTGCATGAAAATGGCCAATTTACTCACTCTGAGTTCTCAAAAAGGGTTTCTTCACCCCGGGAAGTTAATTAAATACCATTTGGAGGCATTTAATGTTCGAGCAAAAACGGCTGATTTTTGACAAAAGAGATAACACCCCCCCATTACGTCATGCTTCAGAAATGTGGAAAATGGTCCGTTTTCAAATGTTTTATTTTTGAACGTCAGTTCACATTTGTAGGTGGATCATCAGTGTTAGAGCTAAAATTAGCATGTTTAAAGTGATTTTCATGCTTCCAGGGGCTCGGGAAGTTAATTAAATACCATTTGGAGGCATTTAATGTTCGAGCAAAAACGGCTGATTTTCGACAAAAGAGATAACACCCCCCCATTACGTCATGCTTCAGAAATGTGGAAAATGGTCCGTTTTCAAATGTTTTATTTTTGAACGTCAGTTCACATTTGTAGGTGGATCATCAGTGTTAGAGCTAAAATTAGCATGTTTAAAGTGATTTTCATGCTTCCAGGGGCTCGGGAAGTTAATTAAATACCATTTGGAGGCATTTAATGTTCGAGCAAAAACGGCTGATTTTCGACAAAAGAGATAACACCCCCCCATTACGTCATGCTTCAGAAATGTGGAAAATGGTCCGTTTTCAAATGTTTTATTTTTGAACGTCAGTTCACATTTGTAGGTGGATCATCAGTGTTAGAGCCTAAAATTAGCATGTTTAAAGTGATTTTCATGCTTCCAGGGGCTCGGGAAGTTAATTAAATACCATTTGGAGGCATTTAATGTTCGAGCAAAAACGGCTGATTTTCGACAAAAGAGATAACACCCCCCATTACGTCATGCTTCAGAAATGTGGAAAATGGTCCGTTTTCAAATGTTTTATTTTTGAACGTCAGTTCACATTTGTAGGTGGATCATCAGTGTTAGAGCTAAAATTAGCATGTTTAAAGTGATTTTCATGCTTCCAGGGGCTCGGGAAGTTAATTAAATACCATTTGGAGGCATTTAATGTTCGAGCAAAAACGGCTGATTTTCGACAAAAGAGATAACACCCCCCCATTACGTCATGCTTCAGAAATGTGGAAAATGGTCCGTTTTCAAATGTTTTATTTTTGAACGTCAGTTCACATTTGTAGGTGGATCATCAGTGTTAGAGCTAAAATTAGCATGTTTAAAGTGATTTTCATGCTTCCAGGGGCTCGGGAAGTTAATTAAATACCATTTGGAGGCATTTAATGTTCGAGCAAAAACGGCTGATTTTCGACAAAAGAGATAACACCCCCCATTACGTCATGCTTCAGAAATGTGGAAAATGGTCCGTTTTCAAATGTTTTATTTTTGAACGTCAGTTCACATTTGTAGGTGGATCATCAGTGTTAGAGCTAAAATTAGCATGTTTAAAGTGATTTTCATGCTTCCAGGGGCTCGGGAAGTTAATTGAAATACCATTTGGAGGCATTTAATGTTCGAGCAAAAACGGCTGATTTTCGACAAAAGAGATAACACCCCCCCATTACGTCATGCTTCAGAAATGTGGAAAATGGTCCGTTTTCAAATGTTTTATTTTTGAACGTCAGTTCACATTTGTAGGTGGATCATCAGTGTTAGAGCTAAAATTAGCATGTTTAAAGTGATTTTCATGCTTCCAGGGGCTCGGGAAGTTAATTAAATACCATTTGGAGGCATTTAATGTTCGAGCAAAAACGGCTGATTTTCGACAAAAGAGATAACACCCCCCCATTACGTCATGCTTCAGAAATGTGGAAAATGGTCCGTTTTCAAATGTTTTATTTTTGAACGTCAGTTCACATTTGTAGGTGGATCATCAGTGTTAGAGCTAAAATTAGCATGTTTAAAGTGATTTTCATGCTTCCAGGGGCCCAAAACACAAGATTTATGGAATGGTTAAAAGTGCATGAAAATGGCCAATTTACTCACTCTGAGTTCTCAAAAAGGGTTTCTTCACCCCGGGAAGTTAATTAAATACCATTTGGAGGCATTTAATGTTCAAGCAAAAACGGCTGATTTTCGACAAAAGAGATAACACCCCCCCATTACGTCATGCTTCAGAAATGTGGAAAATGGTCCGTTTTCAAATGTTTTATTTTTGAACGTCAGTTCACATTTGTAGGTGGATCATCAGTGTTAGAGCTAAAATTAGCATGTTTAAAGTGATTTTCATGCTTCCAGGGGCTCGGGAAGTTAATTAAATACCATTTGGAGGCATTTAATGTTCGAGCAAAAACGGCTGATTTTCGACAAAAGAGATAACACCCCCCCATTACGTCATGCTTCAGAAATGTGGAAAATGGTCCGTTTTCAAATGTTTTATTTTTGAACGTCAGTTCACATTTGTAGGTGGATCATCAGTGTTAGAGCTAAAATTAGCATGTTTAAAGTGATTTTCATGCTTCCAGGGGCTCGGGAAGTTAATTAAATACCATTTGGAGGCATTTAATGTTCGAGCAAAAACGGCTGATTTTCGACAAAAGAGATAACACCCCCCCATTACGTCATGCTTCAGAAATGTGGAAAATGGTCCGTTTTCAAATGTTTTATTTTTGAACGTCAGTTCACATTTGTAGGTGGATCATCAGTGTTAGAGCTAAAATTAGCATGTTTAAAGTGATTTTCATGCTTCCAGGGGCTCGGGAAGTTAATTAAATACCATTTGGAGGCATTTAATGTTCGAGCAAAAACGGCTGATTTTCGACAAAAGAGATAACACCCCCCCATTACGTCATGCTTCAGAAATGTGGAAAATGGTCCGTTTTCAAATGTTTTATTTTTGAACGTCAGTTCACATTTGTAGGTGGATCATCAGTGTTAGAGCTAAAATTAGCATGTTTAAAGTGATTTTCATGCTTCCAGGGGCTCGGGAAGTTAATTAAATACCATTTGGAGGCATTTAATGTTCGAGCAAAAACGGCTGATTTTCGACAAAAGAGATAACACCCCCCCATTACGTCATGCTTCAGAAATGTGGAAAATGGTCCGTTTTCAAATGTTTTATTTTTGAACGTCAGTTCACATTTGTAGGTGGATCATCAGTGTTAGAGCTAAAATTAGCATGTTTAAAGTGATTTTCATGCTTCCAGGGGCTCGGGAAGTTAATTAAATACCATTTGGAGGCATTTAATGTTCGAGCAAAAACGGCTGATTTTCGACAAAAGAGATAACACCCCCCCATTACGTCATGCTTCAGAAATGTGGAAAATGGTCCGTTTTCAAATGTTTTATTTTTGAACGTCAGTTCACATTTGTAGGTGGATCATCAGTGTTAGAGCTAAAATTAGCATGTTTAAAGTGATTTTCATGCTTCCAGGGGCTCGGGAAGTTAATTAAATACCATTTGGAGGCATTTAATGTTCGAGCAAAAACGGCTGATTTTCGACAAAAGAGATAACACCCCCCCATTACGTCATGCTTCAGAAATGTGGAAAATGGTCCGTTTTCAAATGTTTTATTTTTGAACGTCAGTTCACATTTGTAGGTGGATCATCAGTGTTAGAGCTAAAATTAGCATGTTTAAAGTGATTTTCATGCTTCCAGGGGCTCGGGAAGTTAATTAAATACCATTTGGAGGCATTTAATGTTCGAGCAAAAACGGCTGATTTTCGACAAAAGAGATAACACCCCCCCATTACGTCATGCTTCAGAAATGTGGAAAATGGTCCGTTTTCAAATGTTTTATTTTTGAATGTCAGTTCACATTTGTAGGTGGATCATCAGTGTTAGAGCTAAAATTAGCATGTTTAAAGTGATTTTCATGCTTCCAGGGGCTCGGGAAGTTAATTAAATACCATTTGGAGGCATTTAATGTTCGAGCAAAAACGGCTGATTTTCGACAAAAGAGATAACACCCCCCCATTACGTCATGCTTCAGAAATGTGGAAAATGGTCCGTTTTCAAATGTTTTATTTTTGAACGTCAGTTCACATTTGTAGGTGGATCATCAGTGTTAGAGCTAAAATTAGCATGTTTAAAGTGATTTTCATGCTTCCAGGGGCTCGGGAAGTTAATTAAATACCATTTGGAGGCATTTAATGTTCGAGCAAAAACGGCTGATTTTCGACAAAAGAGATAACACCCCCCCATTACGTCATGCTTCAGAAATGTGGAAAATGGTCCGTTTTCAAATGTTTTATTTTTGAACGTCAGTTCACATTTGTAGGTGGATCATCAGTGTTAGAGCTAAAATTAGCATGTTTAAAGTGATTTTCATGCTTCCAGGGGCTCGGGAAGTTAATTAAATACCATTTGGAGGCATTTAATGTTCGAGCAAAAACGGCTGATTTTCGACAAAAGAGATAACACCCCCCCATTACGTCATGCTTCAGAAATGTGGAAAATGGTCCGTTTTCAAATGTTTTATTTTTGAACGTCAGTTCACATTTGTAGGTGGATCATCAGTGTTAGAGCTAAAATTAGCATGTTTAAAGTGATTTTCATGCTTCCAGGGGCTCGGGAAGTTAATTAAATACCATTTGGAGGCATTTAATGTTCGAGCAAAAACGGCTGATTTTCGACAAAAGAGATAACACCCCACCATTACGTCATGCTTCAGAAATGTGGAAAATGGTCCGTTTTCAAATGTTTTATTTTTGAACGTCAGTTCACATTTGTAGGTGGATCATCAGTGTTAGAGCTAAAATTAGCATGTTTAAAGTGATTTTCATGCTTCCAGGGGCCCAAAACACAAGATTTATGGAATGGTTAAAAGTGCATGAAAATGGCCAATTTACTCACTCTGAGTTCTCAAAAAGGGTTTCTTCACCCCGGGAAGTTAATTAAATACCATTTGGAGGCATTTAATGTTCGAGCAAAAACGGCTGATTTTCGACAAAAGAGATAACACCCCCCCATTACGTCATGCTTCAGAAATGTGGAAAATGGTCCGTTTTCAAATGTTTTATTTTTGAACGTCAGTTCACATTTGTAGGTGGATCATCAGTGTTAGAGCTAAAATTAGCATGTTTAAAGTGATTTTCATGCTTCCAGGGGCTCGGGAAGTTAATTAAATACCATTTGGAGGCATTTAATGTTCGAGCAAAAACGGCTGATTTTCGACAAAAGAGATAACACCCCCCCATTACGGCATGCTTCAGAAATGTGGAAAATGGTCCGTTTTCAAATGTTTTATTTTTGAACGTCAGTTCACATTTGTAGGTGGATCATCAGTGTTAGAGCTAAAATTAGCATGTTTAAAGTGATTTTCATGCTTCCAGGGGCCCAAAACACAAGATTTATGGAATGGTTAAAAGTGCATGAAAATGGCCAATTTACTCACTCTGAGTTCTCAAAAAGGGTTTCTTCACCCCGGGAAGTTAATGAAATACCATTTGGAGGCATTTAATGTTCGAGCAAAAACGGCTGATTTTCGACAAAAGAGATAACACCCCCCCATTACGTCATGCTTCAGAAATGTGGAAAATGGTCCGTTTTCAAATGTTTTATTTTTGAACGTCAGTTCACATTTGTAGGTGGATCATCAGTGTTAGAGCTAAAATTAGCATGTTTAAAGTGATTTTCATGCTTCCAGGGGCCCAAAACACAAGATTTATGGAATGGTTAAAAGTGCATGAAAATGGCCAATTTACTCACTCTGAGTTCTCAAAAAGGGTTTCTTCACCCCGGGAAGTTAATTAAATACCATTTGGAGGCATTTAATGTTCGAGCAAAAACGGCTGATTTTCGACAAAAGAGATAACACCCCCCCATTACGTCATGCTTCAGAAATGTGGAAAATGGTCCGTTTTCAAATGTTTTATTTTTGAACGTCAGTTCACATTTGTAGGTGGATCATCAGTGTTAGAGCTAAAATTAGCATGTTTAAAGTGATTTTCATGCTTCCAGGGGCTCGGGAAGTTAATTAAATACCATTTGGAGGCATTTAATGTTCGAGCAAAAACGGCTGATTTTCGACAAAAGAGATAACACCCCCCCATTACGTCATGCTTCAGAAATGTGGAAAATGGTCCGTTTTCAAATGTTTTATTTTTGAACGTCAGTTCACATTTGTAGGTGGATCATCAGTGTTAGAGCTAAAATTAGCATGTTTAACGTGATTTTCATGCTTCCAGGGGCCCAAAACACAAGATTTATGGAATGGTTAAAAGTGCATGAAAATTGCCAATTTACTCACTCTGAGTTCTCAAAAAGGGTTTCTTCACCCCGGGAAGTTAATTAAATACCATTTGGAGGCATTTAATGTTCGAGCAAAAACGGCTGATTTTCGACAAAAGAGATAACACCCCCCCATTACGTCATGCTTCAGAAATGTGGAAAATGGTCCGTTTTCAAATGTTTTATTTTTGAACGTCAGTTCACATTTGTAGGTGGATCATCAGTGTTAGAGCTAAAATTAGCATGTTTAAAGTGATTTTCATGCTTCCAGGGGCTCGGGAAGTTAATTAAATACCATTTGGAGGCATTTAATGTTCGAGCAAAAACGGCTGATTTTCGACAAAAGAGATAACACCCCCCCATTACGTCATGCTTCAGAAATGTGGAAAATGGTCCGTTTTCAAATGTTTTATTTTTGAACATCAGTTCACATTTGTAGGTGGATCATCAGTGTTAGAGCTAAAATTAGCATGTTTAAAGTGATTTTCATGCTTCCAGGGGCTCGGGAAGTTAATTAAATACCATTTGGAGGCATTTAATGTTCGAGCAAAAACGGCTGATTTTCGACAAAAGAGATAACACCCCCCCATTACGTCATGCTCCAGAAATGTGGAAAATGGTCCGTTTTCAAATGTTTTATTTTTGAACGTCAGTTCACATTTGTAGGTGGATCATCAGTGTTAGAGCTAAAATTAGCATGTTTAAAGTGATTTTCATGCTTCCAGGGGCTCGGGAAGTTAATTAAATACCATTTGGAGGCATTTAATGTTCGAGCAAAAACGGCTGATTTTCGACAAAAGAGATAACACCCCCCCATTACGTCATGCTTCAGAAATGTGGAAAATGGTCCGTTTTCAAATGTTTTATTTTTGAACGTCAGTTCACATTTGTAGGTGGATCATCAGTGTTAGAGCTAAAATTAGCATGTTTAAAGTGATTTTCATGCTTCCAGGGGCTCGGGAAGTTAATTAAATACCATTTGGAGGCATTTAATGTTCGAGCAAAAACGGCTGATTTTCGACAAAAGAGATAACACCCCCCCATTACGTCATGCTTCAGAAATGTGGAAAATGGTCCGTTTTCAAATGTTTTATTTTTGAACGTCAGTTCACATTTGTAGGTGGATCATCAGTGTTAGAGCTAAAATTAGCATGTTTAAAGTGATTTTCATGCTTCCAGGGGCTCGGGAAGTTAATTAAATACCATTTGGAGGCATTTAATGTTCGAGCAAAAACGGCTGATTTTCGACAAAAGAGATAACACCCCCCCATTACGTCATGCTTCAGAAATGTGGAAAATGGTCCGTTTTCAAATGTTTTATTTTTGAACGTCAGTTCACATTTGTAGGTGGATCATCAGTGTTAGAGCTAAAATTAGCATGTTTAAAGTGATTTTCATGCTTCCAGGGGACCAAAACACAAGATTTATGGAATGGTTAAAAGTGCATGAAAATGGCCAATTTACTCACTCTGAGTTCTCAAAAAGGGTTTCTTCACCCCGGGAAGTTAATTAAATACCATTTGGAGGCATTTAATGTTCGAGCAAAAACGGCTGATTTTCGACAAAAGAGATAACACCCCCCCATTACGTCATGCTTCAGAAATGTGGAAAATGGTCCGTTTTCAAATGTTTTATTTTTGAACGTCAGTTCACATTTGTAGGTGGATCATCAGTGTTAGAGCTAAAATTAGCATGTTTAAAGTGATTTTCATGCTTCCAGGGGCCCAAAACACAAGATTTATGGAATGGTTAAAAGTGCATGAAAATGGCCAATTTACTCACTCTGAGTTCTCAAAAAGGGTTTCTTCACCCCGGGAAGTTAATTAAATACCATTTGGAGGCATTTAATGTTCGAGCAAAAACGGCTGATTTTCGACAAAAGAGATAACACCCCCCCATTACGTCATGCTTCAGACATGTGGAAAATGGTCCGTTTTCAAATGTTTTATTTTTGAACGTCAGTTCACATTTGTAGGTGGATCATCAGTGTTAGAGCTAAAATTAGCATGTTTAAAGTGATTTTCATGCTTCCAGGGGCCCAAAACACAAGATTTATGGAATGGTTAAAAGTGCATGAAAATGGCCAATTTACTCACTCTGAGTTCTCAAAAAGGGTTTCTTCACCCCGGGAAGTTAATTAAATACCATTTGGAGGCATTTAATGTTCGAGCAAAAACGGCTGATTTTCGACAAAAGAGATAACACCCCCCCATTACGTCATGCTTCAGAAATGTGGAAAATGGTCCGTTTTCAAATGTTTTATTTTTGAACGTCAGTTCACATTTGTAGGTGGATCATCAGTGTTAGAGCTAAAATTAGCATGTTTAAAGTGATTTTCATGCTTCCAGGGGCTCGGGAAGTTAATTAAATACCATTTGGAGGCATTTAATGTTCGAGCAAAAACTGCTGATTTTCGACAAAAGAGATAACACCCCCCCATTACGTCATGCTTCAGAAATGTGGAAAATGGTCCGTTTTCAAATGTTTTATTTTTGAACGTCAGTTCACATTTGTAGGTGGATCATCAGTGTTAGAGCTAAAATTAGCATGTTTAAAGTGATTTTCATGCTTCCAGGGGCTCGGGAAGTTAATTAAATACCATTTGGAGGCATTTAATGTTCGAGCAAAAACGGCTGATTTTCGACAAAAGAGATAACACCCCCCCATTACGTCATGCTTCAGAAATGTGGAAAATGGTCCGTTTTCAAATGTTTTATTTTTGAACGTCAGTTCACATTTGTAGGTGGATCATCAGTGTTAGAGCTAAAATTAGCATGTTTAAAGTGATTTTCATGCTTCCAGGGGCCCAAAACACAAGATTTATGGAATGGTTAAAAGTGCATGAAAATGGCCAATTCACTCACTCTGAGTTCTCAAAAAGGGTTTCTTCACCCCGGGAAGTTAATTAAATACCATTTGGAGGCATTTAATGTTCGAGCAAAAACGGCTGATTTTCGACAAAAGAGATAACACCCCCCCATTACGTCATGCTTCAGAAATGTGGAAAATGGTCCGTTTTCAAATGTTTTATTTTTGAACGTCAGTTCACATTTGTAGGTGGATCATCAGTGTTAGAGCTAAAATTAGCATGTTTAAAGTGATTTTCATGCTTCCAGGGGCCCAAAACACAAGATTTATGGAATGGTTAAAAGTGCATGAAAATGGCCAATTTACTCACTCTGAGTTCTCAAAAAGGGTTTCTTCACCCCGGGAAGTTAATTAAATACCATTTGGAGGCATTTAATGTCGGGCAAAAATGGCTGATTTTCGACAAAAGAGATAACACCCCCCCATTACGTCATGCTTCAGAAATGTGGAAAATGGTCCGTTTTCAAATGTTTTATTTTTGAACGTCAGTTCACATTTGTAGGTGGATCATCAGTGTTAGAGCTAAAATTAGCATGTTTAAAGTGATTTTCATGCTTCCAGGGGCTCGGGAAGTTAATTAAATACCATTTGGAGGCATTTAATGTTCGAGCAAAAACGGCTGATTTTCGACAAAAGAGATAACACCCCCCCATTACGTCATGCTTCAGAAATGTGGAAAATGGTCCGTTTTCAAATGTTTTATTTTTGAACGTCAGTTCACATTTGTAGGTGGATCATCAGTGTTAGAGCTAAAATTAGCATGTTTAAAGTGATTTTCATGCTTCCAGGGGCTCGGGAAGTTAATTAAATACCATTTGGAGGCATTTAATGTTCGAGCAAAAACGGCTGATTTTCGACAAAAGAGATAACACCCCCCCATTACGTCATGCTTCAGAAATGTGGAAAATGGTCCGTTTTCAAATGTTTTATTTTTGAACGTCAGTTCACATTTGTAGGTGGATCATCAGTGTTAGAGCTAAAATTAGCATGTTTAAAGTGATTTTCATGATTCCAGGGGCCCAAAACACAAGATTTATGGAATGGTTAAAAGTGCATGAAAATGGCCAATTTACTCACTCTGAGTTCTCAAAAAGGGTTTCTACACCCCGGGAAGTTAATTAAATACCATTTGGAGGCATTTAATGTTCGAGCAAAAACGGCTGATTTTCGACAAAAGAGATAACACCCCCCCATTACGTCATGCTTCAGAAATGTGGAAAATGGTCCGTTTTCAAATGTTTTATTTTTGAACGTCAGTTCACATTTGTAGGTGGATCATCAGTGTTAGAGCTAAAATTAGCATGTTTAAAGTGATTTTCATGCTTCCAGGGGCTCGGGAAGTTAATTAAATACCATTTGGAGGCATTTAATGTTCGAGCAAAAACGGCTGATTTTCGACAAAAGAGATAACACCCCCCATTACGTCATGCTTCAGAAATGTGGAAAATGGTCCGTGTTCAAATGTTTTATTTTTGAACGTCAGTTCACATTTGTAGGTGGATCATCAGTGTTAGAGCTAAAATTAGCATGTTTAAAGTGATTTTCATGCTTCCAGGGGCCCAAAACACAAGATTTATGGAATGGTTAAAAGTGCATGAAAATGGCCAATTTACTCACTCTGAGTTCTCAAAAAGGGTTTCTTCACCCCGGGAAGTTAATTAAATACCATTTGGAGGCATTTAATGTTCGAGCAAAAACGGCTGATTTTCGACAAAAGAGATAACACCCCCCCCATTACGTCATGCTTCAGAAATGTGGAAAATGGTCCGTTTTCAAATGTTTTATTTTTGAACGTCAGTTCACATTTGTAGGTGGATCATCAGTGTTAGAGCTAAAATTAGCATGTTTAAAGTGATTTTCATGCTTCCAGGGGCCCAAAACACAAGATTTATGGAATGGTTAAAAGTGCATGAAAATGGCCAATTTACTCACTCTGAGTTCTCAAAAAGGGTTTCTTCACCCCGGGAAGTTAATTAAATACCATTTGGAGGCATTTAATGTTCGAGCAAAAACGGCTGATTTTCGACAAAAGAGATAACACCCCCCCATTACGTCATGCTTCAGAAATGTGGAAAATGGTCCGTTTTCAAATGTTTTATTTTTGAACGTCAGTTCACATTTGTAGGTGGATCATCAGTGTTAGAGCTAAAATTAGCATGTTTAAAGTGATTTTCATGCTTCCAGGGCCTCGGGAAGTTAATTAAATACCATTTGGAGGCATTTAATGTTCGAGCAAAAACGGCTGATTTTCGACAAAAGAGATAACACCCCCCCATTACGTCATGCTTCAGAAATGTGGAAAATGGTCCGTTTTCAAATGTTTTATTTTTGAACGTCAGTTCACATTTGTAGGTGGATCATCAGTGTTAGAGCTAAAATTAGCATGTTTAAAGTGATTTTCATGCTTCCAGGGGCTCGGGAAGTTAATTAAATACCATTTGGAGGCATTTAATGTTCGAGCATAAACGGCTGATTTTCGACAAAAGAGATAACACCCCCCCATTACGTCATGCTTCAGAAATGTGGAAAATGGTCCGTTTTCAAATGTTTTATTTTTGAACGTCAGTTCACATTTGTAGGTGGATCATCAGTGTTAGAGCTAAAATTAGCATGTTTAAAGTGATTTTCATGCTTCCAGGGGCTCGGGAAGTTAATTAAATACCATTTGGAGGCATTTAATGTTCGAGCAAAAACGGCTGATTTTCGACAAAAGAGATAACACCCCCCCATTACGTCATGCTTCAGAAATGTGGAAAATGGTCCGTTTTCAAATGTTTTATTTTTGAACGTCAGTTCACATTTGTAGGTGGATCATCAGTGTTAGAGCTAAAATTAGCATGTTTAAAGTGATTTTCATGCTTCCAGGGGCCCAAAACACAAGATTTATGGAATGGTTAAAAGTGCATGAAAACGGCCAATTTACTCACTCTGAGTTCTCAAAAAGGGTTTCTTCACCCCGGGAAGTTAATTAAATACCATTTGGAGGCATTTAATGTTCGAGCAAAAACGGCTGATTTTCGACAAAAGAGATAACACCCCCCCATTACGTCATGCTTCAGAAATGTGGAAAATGGTCCGTTTTCAAATGTTTTATTTTTGAACGTCAGTTCACATTTGTAGGTGGATCATCAGTGTTAGAGCTAAAATTAGCATGTTTAAAGTGATTTTCATGCTTCCAGGGGCTCGGGAAGTTAATTAAATACCATTTGGAGGCATTTAATGTTCGAGCAAAAACGGCTGATTTTCGACAAAAGAGATAACACCCCCCCATTACGTCATGCTTCAGAAATGTGGAAAATGGTCCGTTTTCAAATGTTTTATTTTTGAACGTCAGTTCACATTTGTAGGTGGATCATCAGTGTTAGAGCTAAAATTAGCATGTTTAAAGTGATTTTCATGCTTCCAGGGGCTCGGGAAGTTAATTAAATACCATTTGGAGGCATTTAATGTTCGAGCAAAAACGGCTGATTTTCGACAAAAGAGATAACACCCCCCCATTACGTCATGCTTCAGAAATGTGGAAAATGGTCCGTTTTCAAATGTTTTATTTTTGAACGTCAGTTCACATTTGTAGGTGGATCATCAGTGTTAGAGCTAAAATTAGCATGTTTAAAGTGATTTTCATGCTTCCAGGGGCTCGGGAAGTTAATTAAATACCATTTGGAGGCATTTAATGTTCGAGCAAAAACGGCTGATTTTCGACAAAAGAGATAACACCCCCCCATTACGTCATGCTTCAGAAATGTGGAAAATGGTCCGTTTTCAAATGTTTTATTTTTGAACGTCAGTTCACATTTGTAGGTGGATCATCAGTGTTAGAGCTAAAATTAGCATGTTTAAAGTGATTTTCATGCTTCCAGGGGCTCGGGAAGTTAATTAAATACCATTTGGAGGCATTTAATGTTCGAGCAAAAACGGCTGATTTTCGACAAAAGAGATAACACCCCCCCATTACGTCATGCTTCAGAAATGTGGAAAATGGTCCGTTTTCAAATGTTTTATTTTTGAACGTCAGTTCACATTTGTAGGTGGATCATCAGTGTTAGAGCTAAAATTAGCATGTTTAAAGTGATTTTCATGCTTCCAGGGGCTCTGGAAGTTAATTAAATACCATTTGGAGGCATTTAATGTTCGAGCAAAAACGGCTGATTTTCGACAAAAGAGATAACACCCCCCCATTACGTCATGCTTCAGAAATGTGGAAAATGGTCCGTTTTCAAATGTTTTATTTTTGAACGTCAGTTCACATTTGTAGGTGGATCATCAGTGTTAGAGCTAAAATTAGCATGTTTAAAGTGATTTTCATGCTTCCAGGGGACCAAAACACAAGATTTATGGAATGGTTAAAAGTGCATGAAAATGGCCAATTTACTCACTCTGAGTTCTCAAAAAGGGTTTCTTCACCCCGGGAAGTTAATTAAATACCATTTGGAGGCATTTAATGTTCGAGCAAAAACGGCTGATTTTCGACAAAAGAGATAACACCCCCCCATTACGTCATGCTTCAGAAATGTGGAAAATGGTCCGTTTTCAAATGTTTTATTTTTGAACGTCAGTTCACATTTGTAGGTGGATCATCAGTGTTAGAGCTAAAATTAGCATGTTTAAAGTGATTTTCATGCTTCCAGGGGCCCAAAACACAAGATTTATGGAATGGTTAAAAGTGCATGAAAATGGCCAATTTACTCACTCTGAGTTCTCAAAAAGGGTTTCTTCACCCCGGGAAGTTAATTAAATACCATTTGGAGGCATTTAATGTTCGAGCAAAAACGGCTGATTTTCGACAAAAGAGATAACACCCCCCCATTACGTCATGCTTCAGACATGTGGAAAATGGTCCGTTTTCAAATGTTTTATTTTTGAACGTCAGTTCACATTTGTAGGTGGATCATCAGTGTTAGAGCTAAAATTAGCATGTTTAAAGTGATTTTCATGCTTCCAGGGGCCCAAAACACAAGATTTATGGAATGGTTAAAAGTGCATGAAAATGGCCAATTTACTCACTCTGAGTTCTCAAAAAGGGTTTCTTCACCCCGGGAAGTTAATTAAATACCATTTGGAGGCATTTAATGTTCGAGCAAAAACGGCTGATTTTCGACAAAAGAGATAACACCCCCCCATTACGTCATGCTTCAGAAATGTGGAAAATGGTCCGTTTTCAAATGTTTTATTTTTGAACGTCAGTTCACATTTGTAGGTGGATCATCAGTGTTAGAGCTAAAATTAGCATGTTTAAAGTGATTTTCATGCTTCCAGGGGCTCGGGAAGTTAATTAAATACCATTTGGAGGCATTTAATGTTCGAGCAAAAACGGCTGATTTTCGACAAAAGAGATAACACCCCCCCATTACGTCATGCTTCAGAAATGTGGAAAATGGTCCGTTTTCAAATGTTTTATTTTTGAACGTCAGTTCACATTTGTAGGTGGATCATCAGTGTTAGAGCTAAAATTAGCATGTTTAAAGTGATTTTCATGCTTCCAGGGGCTCGGGAAGTTAATTAAATACCATTTGGAGGCATTTAATGTTCGAGCAAAAACGGCTGATTTTCGACAAAAGAGATAACACCCCCCCATTACGTCATGCTTCAGAAATGTGGAAAATGGTCCGTTTTCAAATGTTTTATTTTTGAACGTCAGTTCACATTTGTAGGTGGATCATCAGTGTTAGAGCTAAAATTAGCATGTTTAAAGTGATTTTCATGCTTCCAGGGGCCCAAAACACAAGATTTATGGAATGGTTAAAAGTGCATGAAAATGGCCAATTCACTCACTCTGAGTTCTCAAAAAGGGTTTCTTCACCCCGGGAAGTTAATTAAATACTATTTGGAGGCATTTAATGTTCGAGCAAAAACGGCTGATTTTCGACAAAAGAGATAACACCCCCCCATTACGTCATGCTTCAGAAATGTGGAAAATGGTCCGTTTTCAAATGTTTTATTTTTGAACGTCAGTTCACATTTGTAGGTGGATCATCAGTGTTAGAGCTAAAATTAGCATGTTTAAAGTGATTTTCATGCTTCCAGGGGCCCAAAACACAAGATTTATGGAATGGTTAAAAGTGCATGAAAACGGCCAATTTACTCACTCTGAGTTCTCAAAAAGGGTTTCTTCACCCCGGGAAGTTAATTAAATACCATTTGGAGGCATTTAATGTTCGAGCAAAAACGGCTGATTTTCGACAAAAGAGATAACACCCCCCCATTACGTCATGCTTCAGAAATGTGGAAAATGGTCCGTTTTCAAATGTTTTATTTTTGAACGTCAGTTCACATTTGTAGGTGGATCATCAGTGTTAGAGCTAAAATTAGCATGTTTAAAGTGATTTTCATGCTTCCAGGGGCTCGGGAAGTTAATTAAATACCATTTGGAGGCATTTAATGTTCGAGCAAAAACGGCTGATTTTCGACAAAAGAGATAACACCCCCCCATTACGTCATGCTTCAGAAATGTGGAAAATGGTCCGTTTTCAAATGTTTTATTTTTGAACGTCAGTTCACATTTGTAGGTGGATCATCAGTGTTAGAGCTAAAATTAGCATGTTTAAAGTGATTTTCATGCTTCCAGGGGCTCGGGAAGTTAATTAAATACCATTTGGAGGCATTTAATGTTTGAGCAAAAACGGCTGATTTTCGACAAAAGAGATAACACCCCCCCATTACGTCATGCTTCAGAAATGTGGAAAATGGTCCGTTTTCAAATGTTTTATTTTTGAACGTCAGTTCACATTTGTAGGTGGATCATCAGTGTTAGAGCTAAAATTAGCATGTTTAAAGTGATTTTCATGCTTCCAGGGGCTCGGGAAGTTAATTAAATACCATTTGGAGGCATTTAATGTTCGAGCAAAAACGGCTGATTTTCGACAAAAGAGATAACACCCCCCCATTACGTCATGCTTCAGAAATGTGGAAAATGGTCCGTTTTCAAATGTTTTATTTTTGAACGTCAGTTCACATTTGTAGGTGGATCATCAGTGTTAGAGCTAAAATTAGCATGTTTAAAGTGATTTTCATGCTTCCAGGGGCCCAAAACACAAGATTTATGGAATGGTTAAAAGTGCATGAAAACGGCCAATTTACTCACTCTGAGTTCTCAAAAAGGGTTTCTTCACCCCGGGAAGTTAATTAAATACCATTTGGAGGCATTTAATGTTCGAGCAAAAACGGCTGATTTTCGACAAAAGAGATAACACCCCCCCATTACGTCATGCTTCAGAAATGTGGAAAATGGTCCGTTTTCAAATGTTTTATTTTTGAACGTCAGTTCACATTTGTAGGTGGATCATCAGTGTTAGAGCTAAAATTAGCATGTTTAAAGTGATTTTCATGCTTCCAGGGGCTCGGGAAGTTAATTAAATACCATTTGGAGGCATTTAATGTTCGAGCAAAAACGGCTGATTTTCGACAAAAGAGATAACACCCCCCCATTACGTCATGCTTCAGAAATGTGGAAAATGGTCCGTTTTCAAATGTTTTATTTTTGAACGTCAGTTCACATTTGTAGGTGGATCATCAGTGTTAGAGCTAAAATTAGCATGTTTAAAGTGATTTTCATGCTTCCAGGGGCTCGGGAAGTTAATTAAATACCATTTGGAGGCATTTAATGTTTGAGCAAAAACGGCTGATTTTCGACAAAAGAGATAACACCCCCCCATTACGTCATGCTTCAGAAATGTGGAAAATGGTCCGTTTTCAAATGTTTTATTTTTGAACGTCAGTTCACATTTGTAGGTGGATCATCAGTGTTAGAGCTAAAATTAGCATGTTTAAAGTGATTTTCATGCTTCCAGGGGCTCGGGAAGTTAATTAAATACCATTTGGAGGCATTTAATGTTCGAGCAAAAACGGCTGATTTTCGACAAAAGAGATAACACCCCCCCATTACGTCATGCTTCAGAAATGTGGAAAATGGTCCGTTTTCAAATGTTTTATTTTTGAACGTCAGTTCACATTTGTAGGTGGATCATCAGTGTTAGAGCTAAAATTAGCATGTTTAAAGTGATTTTCATGCTTCCAGGGGCTCGGGAAGTTAATTAAATACCATTTGGAGGCATTTAATGTTCGAGCAAAAACGGCTGATTTTCGACAAAAGAGATAACACCCCCCCATTACGTCATGCTTCAGAAATGTGGAAAATGGTCCGTTTTCAAATGTTTTATTTTTGAACGTCAGTTCACATTTGTAGGTGGATCATCAGTGTTAGAGCTAAAATTAGCATGTTTAAAGTGATTTTCATGCTTCCAGGGGCTCGGGAAGTTAATTAAATACCATTTGGAGGCATTTAATGTTCGAGCAAAAACGGCTGATTTTCGACAAAAGAGATAACACCCCCCCATTACGTCATGCTTCAGAAATGTGGAAAATGGTCCGTTTTCAAATGTTTTATTTTTGAACGTCAGTTCACATTTGTAGGTGGATCATCAGTGTTAGAGCTAAAATTAGCATGTTTAAAGTGATTTTCATGCTTCCAGGGGACCAAAACACAAGATTTATGGAATGGTTAAAAGTGCATGAAAATGGCCAATTTACTCACTCTGAGTTCTCAAAAAGGGTTTCTTCACCCCGGGAAGTTAATTAAATACCATTTGGAGGCATTTAATGTTCGAGCAAAAACGGCTGATTTTCGACAAAAGAGATAACACCCCCCCATTACGTCATGCTTCAGAAATGTGGAAAATGGTCCGTTTTCAAATGTTTTATTTTTGAACGTCAGTTCACATTTGTAGGTGGATCATCAGTGTTAGAGCTAAAATTAGCATGTTTAAAGTGATTTTCATGCTTCCAGGGGCCCAAAACACAAGATTTATGGAATGGTTAAAAGTGCATGAAAATGGCCAATTTACTCACTCTGAGTTCTCAAAAAGGGTTTCTTCACCCCGGGAAGTTAATTAAATACCATTTGGAGGCATTTAATGTTCGAGCAAAAACGGCTGATTTTCGACAAAAGAGATAACACCCCCCCATTACGTCATGCTTCAGAAATGTGGAAAATGGTCCGTTTTCAAATGTTTTATTTTTGAACGTCAGTTCACATTTGTAGGTGGATCATCAGTGTTAGAGCTAAAATTAGCATGTTTAAAGTGATTTTCATGCTTCCAGGGGCTCGGGAAGTTAATTAAATACCATTTGGAGGCATTTAATGTTCGAGCAAAAACGGCTGATTTTCGACAAAAGAGATAACACCCCCCCATTACGTCATGCTTCAGAAATGTGGAAAATGGTCCGTTTTCAAATGTTTTATTTTTGAACGTCAGTTCACATTTGTAGGTGGATCATCAGTGTTAGAGCTAAAATTAGCATGTTTAAAGTGATTTTCATGCTTCCAGGGGCTCGGGAAGTTAATTAAATACCATTTGGAGGCATTTAATGTTCGAGCAAAAACGGCTGATTTTCGACAAAAGAGATAACACCCCCCCATTACGTCATGCTTCAGAAATGTGGAAAATGGTCCGTTTTCAAATGTTTTATTTTTGAACGTCAGTTCACATTTGTAGGTGGATCATCAGTGTTAGAGCTAAAATTAGCATGTTTAAAGTGATTTTCATGCTTCCAGGGGCCCAAAACACAAGATTTATGGAATGGTTAAAAGTGCATGAAAATGGCCAATTCACTCACTCTGAGTTCTCAAAAAGGGTTTCTTCACCCCGGGAAGTTAATTAAATACCATTTGGAGGCATTTAATGTTCGAGCAAAAACGGCTGATTTTCGACAAAAGAGATAACACCCCCCCATTACGTCATGCTTCAGAAATGTGGAAAATGGTCCGTTTTCAAATGTTTTATTTTTGAACGTCAGTTCACATTTGTAGGTGGATCATCAGTGTTAGAGCTAAAATTAGCATGTTTAAAGTGATTTTCATGCTTCCAGGGGCCCAAAACACAAGATTTATGGAATGGTTAAAAGTGCATGAAAATGGCCAATTTACTCACTCTGAGTTCTCAAAAAGGGTTTCTTCACCCCGGGAAGTTATTAAATACCATTTGGAGGCATTTAATGTCGGGCAAAAATGGCTGATTTTCGACAAAAGAGATAACACCCCCCCATTACGTCATGCTTCAGAAATGTGGAAAATGGTCCGTTTTCAAATGTTTTATTTTTGAACGTCAGTTCACATTTGTAGGTGGATCATCAGTGTTAGAGCTAAAATTAGCATGTTTAAAGTGATTTTCATGCTTCCAGGGGCTCGGGAAGTTAATTAAATACCATTTGGAGGCATTTAATGTTCGAGCAAAAACGGCTGATTTTCGACAAAAGAGATAACACCCCCCCATTACGTCATGCTTCAGAAATGTGGAAAATGGTCCGTTTTCAAATGTTTTATTTTTGAACGTCAGTTCACATTTGTAGGTGGATCATCAGTGTTAGAGCTAAAATTAGCATGTTTAAAGTGATTTTCATGCTTCCAGGGGCTCGGGAAGTTAATTAAATACCATTTGGAGGCATTTAATGTTCGAGCAAAAACGGCTGATTTTCGACAAAAGAGATAACACCCCCCCATTACGTCATGCTTCAGAAATGTGGAAAATGGTCCGTTTTCAAATGTTTTATTTTTGAACGTCAGTTCACATTTGTAGGTGGATCATCAGTGTTAGAGCTAAAATTAGCATGTTTAAAGTGATTTTCATGCTTCCAGGGGCCCAAAACACAAGATTTATGGAATGGTTAAAAGTGCATGAAAATGGCCAATTTACTCACTCTGAGTTCTCAAAAAGGGTTTCTACACCCCGGGAAGTTAATTAAATACCATTTGGAAGCATTTAATGTTCGAGCAAAAACGGCTGATTTTCGACAAAAGAGATAACACCCCCCCATTACGTCATGCTTCAGAAATGTGGAAAATGGTCCGTTTTCAAATGTTTTATTTTTGAACGTCAGTTCACATTTGTAGGTGGATCATCAGTGTTAGAGCTAAAATTAGCATGTTTAAAGTGATTTTCATGCTTCCAGGGGCTCGGGAAGTTAATTAAATACCATTTGGAGGCATTTAATGTTCGAGCAAAAACGGCTGATTTTCGACAAAAGAGATAACACCCCCCATTACGTCATGCTTCAGAAATGTGGAAAATGGTCCGTTTTCAAATGTTTTATTTTTGAACGTCAGTTCACATTTGTAGGTGGATCATCAGTGTTAGAGCTAAAATTAGCATGTTTAAAGTGATTTTCATGCTTCCAGGGGCCCAAAACACAAGATTTATGGAATGGTTAAAAGTGCATGAAAATGGCCAATTTACTCACTCTGAGTTCTCAAAAAGGGTTTCTTCACCCCGGGAAGTTAATTAAATACCATTTGGAGGCATTTAATGTTCGAGCAAAAACGGCTGATTTTCGACAAAAGAGATAACACCCCCCCCATTACGTCATGCTTCAGAAATGTGGAAAATGGTCCGTTTTCAAATGTTTTATTTTTGAACGTCAGTTCACATTTGTAGGTGGATCATCAGTGTTAGAGCTAAAATTAGCATGTTTAAAGTGATTTTCATGCTTCCAGGGGCCCAAAACACAAGATTTATGGAATGGTTAAAAGTGCATGAAAATGGCCAATTTACTCACTCTGAGTTCTCAAAAAGGGTTTCTTCACCCCGGGAAGTTAATTAAATACCATTTGGAGGCATTTAATGTTCGAGCAAAAACGGCTGATTTTCGACAAAAGAGATAACACCCCCCCATTACGTCATGCTTCAGAAATGTGGAAAATGGTCCGTTTTCAAATGTTTTATTTTTGAACGTCAGTTCACATTTGTAGGTGGATCATCAGTGTTAGAGCTAAAATTAGCATGTTTAAAGTGATTTTCATGCTTCCAGGGGCTCGGGAAGTTAATTAAATACCATTTGGAGGCATTTAATGTTCGAGCAAAAACGGCTGATTTTCGACAAAAGAGATAACACCCCCCCATTACGTCATGCTTCAGAAATGTGGAAAATGGTCCGTTTTCAAATGTTTTATTTTTGAACGTCAGTTCACATTTGTAGGTGGATCATCAGTGTTAGAGCTAAAATTAGCATGTTTAAAGTGATTTTCATGCTTCCAGGGGCCCAAAACACAAGATTTATGGAATGGTTAAAAGTGCATGAAAACGGCCAATTTACTCACTCTGAGTTCTCAAAAAGGGTTTCTTCACCCCGGGAAGTTAATTAAATACCATTTGGAGGCATTTAATGTTCGAGCAAAAACGGCTGATTTTCGACAAAAGAGATAACACCCCCCCATTACGTCATGCTTCAGAAATGTGGAAAATGGTCCGTTTTCAAATGTTTTATTTTTGAACGTCAGTTCACATTTGTAGGTGGATCATCAGTGTTAGAGCTAAAATTAGCATGTTTAAAGTGATTTTCATGCTTCCAGGGGCCCAAAACACAAGATTTATGGAATGGTTAAAAGTGCATGAAAATGGCCAATTTACTCACTCTGAGTTCTCAAAAAGGGTTTCTTCACCCCGGGAAGTTAATTAAATACCATTTGGAGGCATTTAATGTCGGGCAAAAATGGCTGATTTTCGACAAAAGAGATAACACCCCCCCATTACGTCATGCTTCAGAAATGTGGAAAATGGTCCGTTTTCAAATGTTTTATTTTTGAACGTCAGTTCACATTTGTAGGTGGATCATCAGTGTTAGAGCTAAAATTAGCATGTTTAAAGTGATTTTCATGCTTCCAGGGGCTCGGGAAGTTAATTAAATACCATTTGGAGGCATTTAATGTTCGAGCAAAAACGGCTGATTTTCGACAAAAGAGATAACACCCCCCCATTACGTCATGCTTCAGAAATGTGGAAAATGGTCCGTTTTCAAATGTTTTATTTTTGAACGTCAGTTCACATTTGTAGGTGGATCATCAGTGTTAGAGCTAAAATTAGCATGTTTAAAGTGATTTTCATGCTTCCAGGGGCTCGGGAAGTTAATTAAATACCATTTGGAGGCATTTAATGTTCGAGCAAAAACGGCTGATTTTCGACAAAAGAGATAACACCCCCCCATTACGTCATGCTTCAGAAATGTGGAAAATGGTCCGTTTTCAAATGTTTTATTTTTGAACGTCAGTTCACATTTGTAGGTGGATCATCAGTGTTAGAGCTAAAATTAGCATGTTTAAAGTGATTTTCATGCTTCCAGGGGCCCAAAACACAAGATTTATGGAATGGTTAAAAGTGCATGAAAATGGCCAATTTACTCACTCTGAGTTCTCAAAAAGGGTTTCTACACCCCGGGAAGTTAATTAAATACCATTTGGAGGCATTTAATGTTCGAGCAAAAACGGCTGATTTTCGACAAAAGAGATAACACCCCCCCATTACGTCATGCTTCAGAAATGTGGAAAATGGTCCGTTTTCAAATGTTTTATTTTTGAACGTCAGTTCACATTTGTAGGTGGATCATCAGTGTTAGAGCTAAAATTAGCATGTTTAAAGTGATTTTCATGCTTCCAGGGGCTCGGGAAGTTAATTAAATACCATTTGGAGGCATTTAATGTTCGAGCAAAAACGGCTGATTTTCGACAAAAGAGATAACACCCCCCCATTACGTCATGCTTCAGAAATGTGGAAAATGGTCCGTTTTCAAATGTTTTATTTTTGAACGTCAGTTCACATTTGTAGGTGGATCATCAGTGTTAGAGCTAAAATTAGCATGTTTAAAGTGATTTTCATGCTTCCAGGGGCCCAAAACACAAGATTTATGGAATGGTTAAAAGTGCATGAAAACGGCCAATTTACTCACTCTGAGTTCTCAAAAAGGGTTTCTTCACCCCGGGAAGTTAATTAAATACCATTTGGAGGCATTTAATGTTCGAGCAAAAACGGCTGATTTTCGACAAAAGAGATAACACCCCCCCATTACGTCATGCTTCAGAAATGTGGAAAATGGTCCGTTTTCAAATGTTTTATTTTTGAACGTCAGTTCACATTTGTAGGTGGATCATCAGTGTTAGAGCTAAAATTAGCATGTTTAAAGTGATTTTCATGCTTCCAGGGGCCCAAAACACAAGATTTATGGAATGGTTAAAAGTGCATGAAAATGGCCAATTTACTCACTCTGAGTTCTCAAAAAGGGTTTCTTCACCCCGGGAAGTTAATTAAATACCATTTGGAGGCATTTAATGTCGGGCAAAAATGGCTGATTTTCGACAAAAGAGATAACACCCCCCCATTACGTCATGCTTCAGAAATGTGGAAAATGGTCCGTTTTCAAATGTTTTATTTTTGAACGTCAGTTCACATTTGTAGGTGGATCATCAGTGTTAGAGCTAAAATTAGCATGTTTAAAGTGATTTTCATGCTTCCAGGGGCTCGGGAAGTTAATTAAATACCATTTGGAGGCATTTAATGTTCGAGCAAAAACGGCTGATTTTCGACAAAAGAGATAACACCCCCCCATTACGTCATGCTTCAGAAATGTGGAAAATGGTCCGTTTTCAAATGTTTTATTTTTGAACGTCAGTTCACATTTGTAGGTGGATCATCAGTGTTAGAGCTAAAATTAGCATGTTTAAAGTGATTTTCATGCTTCCAGGGGCTCGGGAAGTTAATTAAATACCATTTGGAGGCATTTAATGTTCGAGCAAAAACGGCTGATTTTCGACAAAAGAGATAACACCCCCCCATTACGTCATGCTTCAGAAATGTGGAAAATGGTCCGTTTTCAAATGTTTTATTTTTGAACGTCAGTTCACATTTGTAGGTGGATCATCAGTGTTAGAGCTAAAATTAGCATGTTTAAAGTGATTTTCATGCTTCCAGGGGCCCAAAACACAAGATTTATGGAATGGTTAAAAGTGCATGAAAATGGCCAATTTACTCACTCTGAGTTCTCAAAAAGGGTTTCTACACCCCGGGAAGTTAATTAAATACCATTTGGAGGCATTTAATGTTCGAGCAAAAACGGCTGATTTTCGACAAAAGAGATAACACCCCCCCATTACGTCATGCTTCAGAAATGTGGAAAATGGTCCGTTTTCAAATGTTTTATTTTTGAACGTCAGTTCACATTTGTAGGTGGATCATCAGTGTTAGAGCTAAAATTAGCATGTTTAAAGTGATTTTCATGCTTCCAGGGGCTCGGGAAGTTAATTAAATACCATTTGGAGGCATTTAATGTTCGAGCAAAAACGGCTGATTTTCGACAAAAGAGATAACACCCCCCATTACGTCATGCTTCAGAAATGTGGAAAATGGTCCGTTTTCAAATGTTTTATTTTTGAACGTCAGTTCACATTTGTAGGTGGATCATCAGTGTTAGAGCTAAAATTAGCATGTTTAAAGTGATTTTCATGCTTCCAGGGGCCCAAAACACAAGATTTATGGAATGGTTAAAAGTGCATGAAAATGGCCAATTTACTCACTCTGAGTTCTCAAAAAGGGTTTCTTCACCCCGGGAAGTTAATTAAATACCATTTGGAGGCATTTAATGTTCGAGCAAAAACGGCTGATTTTCGACAAAAGAGATAACACCCCCCCATTACGTCATGCTTCAGAAATGTGGAAAATGGTCCGTTTTCAAATGTTTTATTTTTGAACGTCAGTTCACATTTGTAGGTGGATCATCAGTGTTAGAGCTAAAATTAGCATGTTTAAAGTGATTTTCATGCTTCCAGGGGCCCAAAACACAAGATTTATGGAATGGTTAAAAGTGCATGAAAATGGCCAATTTACTCACTCTGAGTTCTCAAAAAGGGTTTCTTCACCCCGGGAAGTTAATTAAATACCATTTGGAGGCATTTAATGTTCGAGCAAAAACGGCTGATTTTCGACAAAAGAGATAACACCCCCCCATTACGTCATGCTTCAGAAATGTGGAAAATGGTCCGTTTTCAAATGTTTTATTTTTGAACGTCAGTTCACATTTGTAGGTGGATCATCAGTGTTAGAGCTAAAATTAGCATGTTTAAAGTGATTTTCATGCTTCCAGGGGCCCAAAAAACAAGATTTATGGAATGGTTAAAAGTGCATGAAAATGGCCAATTTACTCACTCTGAGTTCTCAAAAAGGGTTTCTTCACCCCGGGAAGTTAATTAAATACCATTTGGAGGCATTTAATGTTCGAGCAAAAACGGCTGATTTTCAACAAAAGAGATAACACCCCCCCATTACGTCATGCTTCAGAAATGTGGAAAATGGTCCGTTTTCAAATGTTTTATTTTTGAACGTCAGTTCACATTTGTAGGTGGATCATCAGTGTTAGAGCTAAAATTAGCATGTTTAAAGTGATTTTCATGCTTCCAGGGGCTCGGGAAGTTAATTAAATACCATTTGGAGGCATTTAATGTTCGAGCAAAAACGGCTGATTTTCGACAAAAGAGATAACACCCCCCCATTACGTCATGCTTCAGAAATGTGGAAAATGGTCCGTTTTCAAATGTTTTATTTTTGAACGTCAGTTCACATTTGTAGGTGGATCATCAGTGTTAGAGCTAAAATTAGCATGTTTAAAGTGATTTTCATGCTTCCAGGGGCTCGGGAAGTTAATTAAATACCATTTGGAGGCATTTAATGTTCGAGCAAAAACGGCTGATTTTCGACAAAAGAGATAACACCCCCCCATTACGTCATGCTTCAGAAATGTGGAAAATGGTCCGTTTTCAAATGTTTTATTTTTGAACGTCAGTTCACATTTGTAGGTGGATCATCAGTGTTAGAGCTAAAATTAGCATGTTTAAAGTGATTTTCATGCTTCCAGGGGCCCAAAACACAAGATTTATGGAATGGTTAAAAGTGCATGAAAATGGCCAATTTACTCACTCGGAGTTCTCAAAAAGGGTTTCTTCACCCCGGGAAGTTAATTAAATACCATTTGGAGGCATTTAATGTTCGAGCAAAAACGGCTGATTTTCGACAAAAGAGATAACACCCCCCCATTACGTCATGCTTCAGAAATGTGGAAAATGGTCCGTTTTCAAATGTTTTATTTTTGAACGTCAGTTCACATTTGTAGGTGGATCATCAGTGTTAGAGCTAAAATTAGCATGTTTAAAGTGATTTTCATGCTTCCAGGGGCCCAAAACACAAGATTTATGGAATGGTTAAAAGTGCATGAAAATGGCCAATTTACTCACTCTGAGTTCTCAAAAAGGGTTTCTTCACCCCGGGAAGTTAATTAAATACCATTTGGAGGCATTTAATGTTTGAGCAAAAACGGCTGATTTTTGACAAAAGAGATAACACCCCCCCATTACGTCATGCTTCAGAAATGTGGAAAATGGTCCGTTTTCAAATGTTTTATTTGTGAACGTCAGTTCACATTTGTAGGTGGATCATCAGTGTTAGAGCTAAAATTAGCATGTTTAAAGTGATTTTCATGCTTCCAGGGGCTCGGGAAGTTAATTAAATACCATTTGGAGGCATTTAATGTTCGAGCAAAAACGGCTGATTTTCGACAAAAGAGATAACACCCCCCCATTACGTCATGCTTCAGAAATGTGGAAAATGGTCCGTTTTCAAATGTTTTATTTTTGAACGTCAGTTCACATTTGTAGGTGGATCATCAGTGTTAGAGCTAAAATTAGCATGTTTAAAGTGATTTTCATGCTTCCAGGGGCTCGGGAAGTTAATTAAATACCATTTGGAGGCATTTAATGTTCGAGCAAAAACGGCTGATTTTCGACAAAAGAGATAACACCCCCCCATTACGTCATGCTTCAGAAATGTGGAAAATGGTCCGTTTTCAAATGTTTTATTTTTGAACGTCAGTTCACATTTGTAGGTGGATCATCAGTGTTAGAGCTAAAATTAGCATGTTTAAAGTGATTTTCATGCTTCCAGGGGCCCAAAACAAAAGATTTATGGAATGGTTAAAAGTGCATGAAAATGGCCAATTTACTCACTCTGAGTTCTCAAAAAGGGTTTCTTCACCCCGGGAAGTTAATTAAATACCATTTGGAGGCATTTAATGTTCGAGCAAAAACGGCTGATTTTCGACAAAAGAGATAACACCCCCCCATTACGTCATGCTTCAGAAATGTGGAAAATGGTCCGTTTTCAAATGTTTTATTTTTGAACGTCAGTTCACATTTGTAGGTGGATCATCAGTGTTAGAGCTAAAATTAGCATGTTTAAAGTGATTTTCATGCTTCCAGGGGCTCGGGAAGTTAATTAAATACCATTTGGAGGCATTTAATGTTCGAGCAAAAACGGCTGATTTTCGACAAAAGAGATAACACCCCCCCATTACGTCATGCTTCAGAAATGTGGAAAATGGTCCGTTTTCAAATGTTTTATTTTTGAACGTCAGTTCACATTTGTAGGTGGATCATCAGTGTTAGAGCTAAAATTAGCATGTTTAAAGTGATTTTCATGCTTCCAGGGGCTCAGGAAGTTAATTAAATACCATTTGGAGGCATTTAATGTTCGAGCAAAAACGGCTGATTTTCGACAAAAGAGATAACACCCCCCCATTACGTCATGCTTCAGAAATGTGGAAAATGGTCCGTTTTCAAATGTTTTATTTTTGAACGTCAGTTCACATTTGTAGGTGGATCATCAGTGTTAGAGCTAAAATTAGCATGTTTAAAGTGATTTTCATGCTTCCAGGGGCTCGGGAAGTTAATTAAATACCATTTGGAGGCATTTAATGTTCGAGCAAAAACGGCTGATTTTCGACAAAAGAGATAACACCCCCCCATTACGTCATGCTTCAGAAATGTGGAAAATGGTCCGTTTTCAAATGTTTTATTTTTGAACGTCAGTTCACATTTGTAGGTGGATCATCAGTGTTAGAGCTAAAATTAGCATGTTTAAAGTGATTTTCATGCTTCCAGGGGCTCGGGAAGTTAATTAAATACCATTTGGAGGCATTTAATGTTCGAGCAAAAACGGCTGATTTTCGACAAAAGAGATAACACCCCCCCATTACGTCATGCTTCAGAAATGTGGAAAATGGTCCGTTTTCAAATGTTTTATTTTTGAACGTCAGTTCACATTTGTAGGTGGATCATCAGTGTTAGAGCTAAAATTAGCATGTTTAAAGTGATTTTCATGCTTCCAGGGGCCCAAAACACAAGATTTATGGAATGGTTAAAAGTGCATGAAAACGGCCAATTTACTCACTCTGAGTTCTCAAAAAGGGTTTCTTCACCCCGGGAAGTTAATTAAATACCATTTGGAGGCATTTAATGTTCGAGCAAAAACGGCTGATTTTCGACAAAAGAGATAACACCCCCCCATTACGTCATGCTTCAGAAATGTGGAAAATGGTCCGTTTTCAAATGTTTTATTTTTGAACGTCAGTTCACATTTGTAGGTGGATCATCAGTGTTAGAGCTAAAATTAGCATGTTTAAAGTGATTTTCATGCTTCCAGGGGCCCAAAACACAAGATTTATGGAATGGTTAAAAGTGCATGAAAATGGCCAATTTACTCACTCTGAGTTCTCAAAAAGGGTTTCTTCACCCCGGGAAGTTAATTAAATACCATTTGGAGGCATTTAATGTTCGAGCAAAAACGGCTGATTTTCGACAAAAGAGATAACACCCCCCCATTACGTCATGCTTCAGAAATGTGGAAAATGGTCCGTTTTCAAATGTTTTATTTTTGAACGTCAGTTCACATTTGTAGGTGGATCATCAGTGTTAGAGCTAAAATTAGCATGTTTAAAGTGATTTTCATGCTTCCAGGGGCTCGGGAAGTTAATTAAATACCATTTGGAGGCATTTAATGTTCGAGCAAAAACGGCTGATTTTCGACAAAAGAGATAACACCCCCCCATTACGTCATGCTTCAGAAATGTGGAAAATGGTCCGTTTTCAAATGTTTTATTTTTGAACGTCAGTTCACATTTGTAGGTGGATCATCAGTGTTAGAGCTAAAATTAGCATGTTTAAAGTGATTTTCATGCTTCCAGGGGCTCGGGAAGTTAATTAAATACCATTTGGAGGCATTTAATGTTCGAGCAAAAACGGCTGATTTTCGACAAAAGAGATAACACCCCCCCATTACGTCATGCTTCAGAAATGTGGAAAATGGTCCGTTTTCAAATGTTTTATTTTTGAACGTCAGTTCACATTTGTAGGTGGATCATCAGTGTTAGAGCTAAAATTAGCATGTTTAAAGTGATTTTCATGCTTCCAGGGCTCGGGAAGTTAATTAAATACCATTTGGAGGCATTTAATGTTCGAGCAAAAACGGCTGATTTTCGACAAAAGAGATAACACCCCCCCATTACGTCATGCTTCAGAAATGTGGAAAATGGTCCGTTTTCAAATGTTTTATTTTTGAACGTCAGTTCACATTTGTAGGTGGATCATCAGTGTTAGAGCTAAAATTAGCATGTTTAAAGTGATTTTCATGCTTCCAGGGGCTCGGGAAGTTAATTAAATACCATTTGGAGGCATTTAATGTTCGAGCAAAAACGGCTGATTTTCGACAAAAGAGATAACACCCCCCCATTACGTCATGCTTCAGAAATGTGGAAAATGGTCCGTTTTCAAATGTTTTATTTTTGAACGTCAGTTCACATTTGTAGGTGGATCATCAGTGTTAGAGCTAAAATTAGCATGTTTAAAGTGATTTTCATGCTTCCAGGGGCTCGGGAAGTTAATTAAATACCATTTGGAGGCATTTAATGTTCGAGCAAAAACGGCTGATTTTCGACAAAAGAGATAACACCCCCCATTACGTCATGCTTCAGAAATGTGGAAAATGGTCCGTTTTCAAATGTTTTATTTTTGAACGTCAGTTCACATTTGTAGGTGGATCATCAGTGTTAGAGCTAAAATTAGCATGTTTAAAGTGATTTTCATGCTTCCAGGGGCTCGGGAAGTTAATTAAATACCATTTGAAGGCATTTAATGTTCGAGCAAAAACGGCTGATTTTCGACAAAAGAGATAACACCCCCCCATTACGTCATGCTTCCGAAATGTGGAAAATGTTCCGTTTTCAAATGTTTTATTTTTGAACGTCAGTTCACATTTGTAGGTGGATCATCAGTGTTAGAGCTAAAATTAGCATGTTTAAAGTGATTTTCATGCTTCCAGGGGCTCGGGAAGTTAATTAAATACCATTTGGAGGCATTTAATGTTCGAGCAAAAACGGCTGATTTTCGACAAAAGAGATAACACCCCCCCATTACGTCATGCTTCAGAAATGTGGAAAATGGTCCGTTTTCAAATGTTTTATTTTTGAACGTCAGTTCACATTTGTAGGTGGATCATCAGTGTTAGAGCTAAAATTAGCATGTTTAAAGTGATTTTCATGCTTCCAGGGGCTCGGGAAGTTAATTAAATACCATTTGGAGGCATTTAATGTTCGAGCAAAAACGGCTGATTTTCGACAAAAGAGATAACACCCCCCCATTACGTCATGCTTCAGAAATGTGGAAAATGGTCCGTTTTCAAATGTTTTATTTTTGAACGTCAGTTCACATTTGTAGGTGGATCATCAGTGTTAGAGCTAAAATTAGCATGTTTAAAGTGATTTTCATGCTTCCAGGGGCTCGGGAAGTTAATTAAATACCATTTGGAGGCATTTAATGTTCGAGCAAAAACGGCTGATTTTCGACAAAAGAGATAACACCCCCCCATTACGTCATGCTTCAGAAATGTGGAAAATGGTCCGTTTTCAAATGTTTTATTTTTGAACGTCAGTTCACATTTGTAGGTGGATCATCAGTGTTAGAGCTAAAATTAGCATGTTTAAAGTGATTTTCATGCTTCCAGGGGCCCAAAACACAAGATTTATGGAATGGTTAAAAGTGCATGAAAATGGCCAATTTACTCACTCGGAGTTCTCAAAAAGGGTTTCTTCACCCCGGGAAGTTAATTAAATACCATTTGGAGGCATTTAATGTTCGAGCAAAAACGGCTGATTTTTGACAAAAGAGATAACACCCCCCCATTACGTCATGCTTCAGAAATGTGGAAAATGGTCCGTTTTCAAATGTTTTATTTTTGAACGTCAGTTCACATTTGTAGGTGGATCATCAGTGTTAGAGCTAAAATTAGCATGTTTAAAGTGATTTTCATGCTTCCAGGGGCCCAAAACACAAGATTTATGGAATGGTTAAAAGTGCATGAAAATGGCCAATTTACTCACTCTGAGTTCTCAAAAAGGTTTTCTTCACCCCGGGAAGTTAATTAAATACCATTTGGAGGCATTTAATGTTCGAGCAAAAACGGCTGATTTTCGACAAAAGAGATAACACCCCCCCATTACGTCATGCTTCAGAAATGTGGAAAATGGTCCGTTTTCAAATGTTTTATTTTTGAACGTCAGTTCACATTTGTAGGTGGATCATCAGTGTTAGAGCTAAAATTAGCATGTTTAAAGTGATTTTCATGCTTCCAGGGGCCCAAAACACAAGATTTATGGAATGGTTAAAAGTGCATGAAAATGGCCAATTTACTCACTCTGAGTTCTCAAAAAGGGTTTCTTCACCCCGGGAAGTTAATTAAATACCATTTGGAGGCATTTAATGTTCGAGCAAAAACGGCTGATTTTCGACAAAAGAGATAACACCCCCCATTACGTCATGCTTCAGAAATGTGGAAAATGGTCCGTTTTCAAATGTTTTATTTTTGAACGTCAGTTCACATTTGTAGGTGGATCATCAGTGTTAGAGCTAAAATTAGCATGTTTAAAGTGATTTTCATGCTTCCAGGGGCCCAAAAAACAAGATTTATGGAATGGTTAAAAGTGCATGAAAATGGCCAATTTACTCACTCTGAGTTCTCAAAAAGGGTTTCTTCACCCCGGGAAGTTAATTAAATACCATTTGGAGGCATTTAATGTTCGAGCAAAAAACGGCTGATTTTCAACAAAAGAGATAACACCCCCCCATTACGTCATGCTTCAGAAATGTGGAAAATGGTCCGTTTTCAAATGTTTTATTTTTGAACGTCAGTTCACATTTGTAGGTGGATCATCAGTGTTAGAGCTAAAATTAGCATGTTTAAAGTGATTTTCATGCTTCCAGGGGCTCGGGAAGTTAATTAAATACCATTTGGAGGCATTTAATGTTCGAGCAAAAACGGCTGATTTTCGACAAAAGAGATAACACCCCCCCATTACGTCATGCTTCAGAAATGTGGAAAATGGTCCGTTTTCAAATGTTTTATTTTTGAACGTCAGTTCACATTTGTAGGTGGATCATCAGTGTTAGAGCTAAAATTAGCATGTTTAAAGTGATTTTCATGCTTCCAGGGGCTCGGGAAGTTAATTAAATACCATTTGGAGGCATTTAATGTTCGAGCAAAAACGGCTGATTTTCGACAAAAGAGATAACACCCCCCCATTACGTCATGCTTCAGAAATGTGGAAAATGGTCCGTTTTCAAATGTTTTATTTTTGAACGTCAGTTCACATTTGTAGGTGGATCATCAGTGTTAGAGCTAAAATTAGCATGTTTAAAGTGATTTTCATGCTTCCAGGGGCCCAAAACACAAGATTTATGGAATGGTTAAAAGTGCATGAAAATGGCCAATTTACTCACTCGGAGTTCTCAAAAAGGGTTTCTTCACCCCGGGAAGTTAATTAAATACCATTTGGAGGCATTTAATGTTCGAGCAAAAACGGCTGATTTTCGACAAAAGAGATAACACCCCCCCATTACGTCATGCTTCAGAAATGTGGAAAATGGTCCGTTTTCAAATGTTTTATTTTTGAACGTCAGTTCACATTTGTAGGTGGATCATCAGTGTTAGAGCTAAAATTAGCATGTTTAAAGTGATTTTCATGCTTCCAGGGGCCCAAAACACAAGATTTATGGAATGGTTAAAAGTGCATGAAAATGGCCAATTTACTCACTCTGAGTTCTCAAAAAGGGTTTCTTCACCCCGGGAAGTTAATTAAATACCATTTGGAGGCATTTAATGTTGGAGCAAAAACGGCTGATTTTCGACAAAAGAGATAACACCCCCCCATTACGTCATGCTTCAGAAATGTGGAAAATGGTCCGTTTTCAAATGTTTTATTTTTGAACGTCAGTTCACATTTGTAGGTGGATCATCAGTGTTAGAGCTAAAATTAGCATGTTTAAAGTGATTTTCATGCTTCCAGGGGCTCGGGAAGTTAATTAAATACCATTTGGAGGCATTTAATGTTCGAGCAAAAACGGCTGATTTTCGACAAAGAGATAACACCCCCCCATTACGTCATGCTTCAGAAATGTGGAAAATGGTCCGTTTTCAAATGTTTTATTTTTGAACGTCAGTTCACATTTGTAGGTGGATCATCAGTGTTAGAGCTAAAATTAGCATGTTTAAAGTGATTTTCATGCTTCCAGGGGCTCGGGAAGTTAATTAAATACCATTTGGAGGCATTTAATGTTCGAGCAAAAACGGCTGATTTTCGACAAAAGAGATAACACCCCCCCATTACGTCATGCTTCAGAAATGTGGAAAATGGTCCGTTTTCAAATGTTTTATTTTTGAACGTCAGTTCACATTTGTAGGTGGATCATCAGTGTTAGAGCTAAAATTAGCATGTTTAAAGTGATTTTCATGCTTCCAGGGGCCCAAAACACAAGATTTATGGAATGGTTAAAAGTGCATGAAAATGGCCAATTTACTCACTCTGAGTTCTCAAAAAGGGTTTCTTCACCCCGGGAAGTTAATTAAATACCATTTGGAGGCATTTAATGTTCGAGCAAAAACGGCTGATTTTCGACAAAAGAGATAACACCCCCCCATTACGTCATGCTTCAGAAATGTGGAAAATGGTCCTTTTTCAAATGTTTTATTTTTGAACGTCAGTTCACATTTGTAGGTGGATCATCAGTGTTAGAGCTAAAATTAGCATGTTTAAAGTGATTTTCATGCTTCCAGGGGCTCGGGAAGTTAATTAAATACCATTTGGAGGCATTTAATGTTCGAGCAAAAACGGCTGATTTTCGACAAAAGAGATAACACCCCCCCATTACGTCATGCTTCAGAAATGTGGAAAATGGTCCGTTTTCAAATGTTTTATTTTTGAACGTCAGTTCACATTTGTAGGTTGATCATCAGTGTTAGAGCTAAAATTAGCATGTTTAAAGTGATTTTCATGCTTCCAGGGGCTCGGGAAGTTAATTAAATACCATTTGGAGGCATTTAATGTTCGAGCAAAAACGGCTGATTTTCGACAAAAGAGATAACACCCCCCCATTACGTCATGCTTCAGAAATGTGGAAAATGGTCCGTTTTCAAATGTTTTATTTTTGAACGTCAGTTCACATTTGTAGGTGGATCATCAGTGTTAGAGCTAAAATTAGCATGTTTAAAGTGATTTTCATGCTTCCAGGGGCCCAAAACACAAGATTTATGGAATGGTTAAAAGTGCATGAAAATGGCCAATTTACTCACTCTGAGTTCTCAAAAAGGGTTTCTTCACCCCGGGAAGTTAATTTAATACCATTTGGAGGCATTTAATGTTCGAGCAAAAACGGCTGATTTTCGACAAAAGAGATAACACCCCCCCATTACGTCATGCTTCAGAAATGTGGAAAATGGTCCGTTTTCAAATGTTTTATTTTTGAACGTCAGTTCACATTTGTAGGTGGATCATCAGTGTTAGAGCTAAAATTAGCATGTTTAAAGTGATTTTCATGCTTCCAGGGGCCCAAAACACAAGATTTATGGAATGGTTAAAAGTGCATGAAAATGGCCAATTTACTCACTCTGAGTTCTCAAAAAGGGTTTCTTCACCCCGGGAAGTTAATTAAATACCATTTGGAGGCATTTAATGTTCGAGCAAAAACGGCTGATTTTCGACAAAAGAGATAACACCCCCCCATTACGTCATGCTTCAGAAATGTGGAAAATGGTCCGTTTTCAAATGTTTTATTTTTGAACGTCAGTTCACATTTGTAGGTGGATCATTAGTGTTAGAGCTAAAATTAGCATGTTTAAAGTGATTTTCATGCTTCCAGGGGCTCGGGAAGTTAATTAAATACCATTTGGAGGCATTTAATGTTCGAGCAAAAACGGCTGATTTTCGACAAAAGAGATAACACCCCCCCATTACGTCATGCTTCAGAAATGTGGAAATGGTCCGTTTTCAAATGTTTTATTTTTGAACGTCAGTTCACATTTGTAGGTGGATCATCAGTGTTAGAGCTAAAATTAGCATGTTTAAAGTGATTTTCATGCTTCCAGGTGGCTCGGGAAGTTAATTAAATACCATTTGGAGGCATTTAATGTTCGAGCAAAAACGGCTGATTTTCGACAAAAGAGATAACACCCCCCCATTACGTCATGCTTCAGAAATGTGGAAAATGGTCCGTTTTCAAATGTTTTATTTTTGAACGTCAGTTCACATTTGTAGGTGGATCATCAGTGTTAGAGCTAAAATTAGCATGTTTAAAGTGATTTTCATGCTTCCAGGGGCCCAAAACACAAGATTTATGGAATGGTTAAAAGTGCATGAAAATGGCCAATTTACTCACTCTGAGTTCTCAAAAAGGGTTTCTTCACCCCGGGAAGTTAATTAAATACCATTTGGAGGCATTTAATGTTTGAGCAAAAACGGCTGATTTTTGACAAAAGAGATAACACCCCCCCATTACGTCATGCTTCAGAAATGTGGAAAATGGTCCGTTTTCAAATGTTTTATTTTTGAACGTCAGTTCACATTTGTAGGTGGATCATCAGTGTTAGAGCTAAAATTAGCATGTTTAAAGTGATTTTCATGCTTCCAGGGGCTCGGGAAGTTAATTAAATACCATTTGGAGGCATTTAATGTTCGAGCAAAACGGCTGATTTTTCGACAAAAGAGATAACACCCCCCCATTACGTCATGCTTCAGAAATGTGGAAAATGGTCCGTTTTCAAATGTTTTATTTTTGAACGTCAGTTCACATTTGTAGGTGGATCATCAGTGTTAGAGCTAAAATTAGCATGTTTAAAGTGATTTTCATGCTTCCAGGGCTCGGGAAGTTAATTAAATACCATTTGGAGGCATTTAATGTTCGAGCAAAAACGGCTGATTTTCGACAAAAGAGATAACACCCCCCCATTACGTCATGCTTCAGAAATGTGGAAAATGGTCCGTTTTCAAATGTTTTATTTTTGAACGTCAGTTCACATTTGTAGGTGGATCATCAGTGTTAGAGCTAAAATTAGCATGTTTAAAGTGATTTTCATGCTTCCAGGGGCCCAAAACAAAAGATTTATGGAATGGTTAAAAGTGCATGAAAATGGCCAATTTACTCACTCTGAGTTCTCAAAAGGGTTTCTTCACCCCGGGAAGTTAATTAAATACCATTTGGAGGCATTTAATGTTCGAGCAAAAACGGCTGATTTTCGACAAAAGAGATAACACCCCCCCATTACGTCATGCTTCAGAAATGTGGAAAATGGTCCGTTTTCAAATGTTTTATTTTTGAACGTCAGTTCACATTTGTAGGTGGATCATCAGTGTTAGAGCTAAAATTAGCATGTTTAAAGTGATTTTCATGCTTCCAGGGGCTCGGGAAGTTAATTAAATACCATTTGGAGGCATTTAATGTTCGAGCAAAAACGGCTGATTTTCGACAAAAGAGATAACACCCCCCCATTACGTCATGCTTCAGAAATGTGGAAAATGGTCCGTTTTCAAATGTTTTATTTTTGAACGTCAGTTCACATTTGTAGGTGGATCATCAGTGTTAGAGCTAAAATTAGCATGTTTAAAGTGATTTTCATGCTTCCAGGGGCTCAGGAAGTTAATTAAATACCATTTGGAGGCATTTAATGTTCGAGCAAAAACGGCTGATTTTCGACAAAAGAGATAACACCCCCCCATTACGTCATGCTTCAGAAATGTGGAAAATGGTCCGTTTTCAAATGTTTTATTTTTGAACGTCAGTTCACATTTGTAGGTGGATCATCAGTGTTAGAGCTAAAATTAGCATGTTTAAAGTGATTTTCATGCTTCCAGGGGCTCGGGAAGTTAATTAAATACCATTTGGAGGCATTTAATGTTCGAGCAAAAACGGCTGATTTTCGACAAAAGAGATAACACCCCCCCATTACGTCATGCTTCAGAAATGTGGAAAATGGTCCGTTTTCAAATGTTTTATTTTTGAACGTCAGTTCACATTTGTAGGTGGATCATCAGTGTTAGATCTAAAATTAGCATGTTTAAAGTGATTTTCATGCTTCCAGGGGCTCGGGAAGTTAATTAAATACCATTTGGAGGCATTTAATGTTCGAGCAAAAACGGCTGATTTTCGACAAAAGAGATAACACCCCCCCATTACGTCATGCTTCAGAAATGTGGAAAATGGTCCGTTTTCAAATGTTTTATTTTTGAACGTCAGTTCACATTTGTAGGTGGATCATCAGTGTTAGAGCTAAAATTAGCATGTTTAAAGTGATTTTCATGCTTCAGGGGCCCAAAACACAAGATTTATGGAATGGTTAAAAGTGCATGAAAATGGCCAATTTACTCACTCTGAGTTCTCAAAAAAGGGTTTCTTCACCCCGGGAAGTTAATTAAATACCATTTGGAGGCATTTAATGTTCGAGCAAAAACGGCTGATTTTCGACAAAAGAGATAACACCCCCCCATTACGTCATGCTTCAGAAATGTGGAAAATGGTCCGTTTTCAAATGTTTTATTTTTGAACGTCAGTTCACATTTGTAGGTGGATCATCAGTGTTAGAGCTAAAATTAGCATGTTTAAAGTGATTTTCATGCTTCCAGGGGCCCAAAACACAAGATTTATGGAATGGTTAAAAGTGCATGAAAATGGCCAATTTACTCACTCTGAGTTCTCCAAAAGGGTTTCTTCACCCCGGGGAAGTTAATTAAATACCATTTTGGAGGCATTTAATGTTCGAGCAAAAACGGCTGATTTTCGACAAAAGAGATAACACCCCCCCCATTACGTCATGCTTCAGAAATGTGGGAAAATGGTCCGTTTTCAAATGTTTTATTTTTGAACGTCAGTTCACATTTGTAGGTGGATCATCAGTGTTAGAGCTAAAATTAGCATGTTTAAAGTGATTTTCATGCTTCCAGGGGCTCGGGAAGTTAATTAAATACCATTTGGAGGCATTTAATGTTCGAGCAAAAACGGCTGATTTTCGACAAAAGAGATAACACCCCCCCATTACGTCATGCTTCAGAAATGTGGAAAATGGTCCGTTTTCAAATGTTTTATTTTTGAACGTCAGTTCACATTTGTAGGTGGATCATCAGTGTTAGAGCTAAAATTAGCATGTTTAAAGTGATTTTCATGCTTCCAGGGGCTCGGGAAGTTAATTAAATACCATTTGGAGGCATTTAATGTTCGAGCAAAAACGGCTGATTTTCGACAAAAGAGATAACACCCCCCCATTACGTCATGCTTCAGAAATGTGGAAAATGGTCCGTTTTCAAATGTTTTATTTTTGAACGTCAGTTCACATTTGTAGGTGGATCATCAGTGTTAGAGCTAAAATTAGCATGTTTAAAGTGATTTTCATGCTTCCAGGGGCCCAAAACACAAGATTTATGGAATGGTAAAAGTGCATGAAAATGGCCAATTTACTCACTCTGAGTTCTCAAAAAGGGTTTCTTCACCCCGGGAAGTTAATTAAATACCATTTGGAGGCATTTAATGTTCGAGCAAAAACGGCTGATTTTCGACAAAAGAGATAACACCCCCCCATTACGTCATGCTTCAGAAATGTGGAAATGGTCCGTTTTCAAATGTTTTATTTTTGAACGTCAGTTCACATTTGTAGGTGGATCATCAGTGTTAGAGCTAAAATTAGCATGTTTAAA
>NW_028253737.1:0-27259 GCF_964263255.1 Lissotriton vulgaris
AACCTCCTGGTGGTACCAGGCTTGGGGTCTCTAACCACAGAGTATAATAGTCCATCTTCCCAATAGATCCCATGAGACCCACTGATAGTCCATGCTCCCTCAAGAGCAGCTTGCTGTCTGAGGGCTTCAAGAGAGGGGCAGGTCTGCTTCTCCAAGCTCAAATCTGCCATGGAAGTGCCCCCTGCCCCCAAGAGCTCTGCCTGATCAGGTCCAAGCTCCTCTGGGACAGTTCCTTCACAGGGGCTAAGATTATCTCCCTCAGGAGACTGATTTTCACTGTCAGTTTGTGAGGAGGGCAATTCCTTACCCTTCCTGATCCTTCTCTTGGGAAGCACCTAGTCCATTATTCCAGGATCCAGTGCTTTTTCAGTGGTGAGCTGATTGGCTTGAACACTGGTGACAGCAAACTCACTGGTAGAGATGCCCATCATCTCTGCATGAGTCCTGAACTCCACTTCAGACCAGGTTGAAGTTTCCAGATCATTGCCCACCCAATAACCTACAGGTAGTTCAGGGGATACCACAACCCTCTTAGGTCCAGTTACCCATCCCCAGCTGAGATTCACAACTGCCAAGGAATTATCAGTCCTGACATTGCTAGCATTGGTTACTTGGTCTATTTGTCCAAGTAGGATCTGATCAGGATACGCAAGTTTCTCTGTAACCATAGTGACACTGGCTCCTTTGTCCCTATAGGCCAGTGCCTCTTTTCCATTTATCAAAGGCTGTTATCTGTACTTGTCCCCGTTAGAGGGACTGACGAGTAAGGTGGCAAAATCTATGCCACCATCCCAGACCGAAACAGACTAAGCTGGAGCTCTGACTAAGTCAGAATCCATCTCAGGACCCAAGGTCAATCCCACTAATCCCTTGGTTGCTGAACTGCCACTTGTACTTGGGCTAGGGGGAGCAGGTACCTTAGGGGCAGTAGTAGTAGTGTTCTCCTTGGACTTCGGACAATCAGCAGCCCTTGTCCAATGGGTCTTCACCTTACAACGGTAGCACCAAGGTTTCTTTTTGCCTTTCTTGGAATTTTGGGACTAACCCTCAGATGCAGGTTTTTGGGGTCCTTGAGAAGACTCTTTCTTATCTTTGCCCTTGTGCTCACCCTTATCCTGGGATTTAGAAGAATCTTGTTTCTTCTGGTCACCTCCATTAGCATGGTTCTTCTGCTTAACCCTGGTTCTGACCTACGAATCTGCCTTCTTTCCTAATTCCTGGGGAGAAGTCAGATCTGAGTCCACCAGGTACTGATCCAAAAGCTGATTCTGACAGTTATTAAGGATGTGCTCCCTCATATTCAAATTGTACAATCCCTCGTTGTCGTGTACCTCGCCTCCATGCAGCCAGCCTTCCAGAGTCTTAACAGCATTGCCTACAAAATCCACTGAGTCTTGGGTCTGTGCTTTCTGGGTGTCTCTGCACTTAATCCGGTACTGTTCAATGGTTAAGCCAAACCCTATATGAGTGCACTCTTTAGTACTAATTGTCAGCATCCTCTTCTCTAACAGCTGGGAGCTTATCTCTACCTTTGTTAGCAAAGGAGAGTCACTGGATAGCTGTCCACTGCTCTTGAGGGACCCTCTGAAGTTTACAGGCCCTCTCCAAAGCAGTGATCAATTTATGGGTATCATTCGCCTCCTGGTAAGGAGGGACTATCCTGCGCAGGTTCCTATTACGTAAATATGTTTCTCTGATTCTAGGGACGCTGTTGCTGCCACCATGGGACTCTAGTCACAATTTCTTCCTAGCTCTCTGGACTTCTAGGGACTCTTTGGTAAGGGCCAACTGATCTCTCCTGGGCCTAAGCCTTGCTCTCTCAAGTTCAAGCAGTTGGTACTCCCTTTCTAAAGAGCTGTCCCTCTTACTAGATATGGAAGTCCCTATGGAATGTTCCGAAGCATTGGATTCTCTAGAGGAGGCTCTAGGCCTCCTTGGTCTACTATGGACCCTCCCAGGAGGAACAAAGAGTGTCTCCTCTGTTCCATCTGCACTAGCCCTGAGGGATCAGAGTTAGGAAGGTTGGACTCATTTGAGTCCTCATGCCCATACTCAGAATTGGGATCAGAAGAGCTCCTGATGCTCCCTCTTCAGGAGTTTCCCCATCCACGTTTTCCTGTTCTTCCTCACTCACAGGACGGGTATCATCCTGATGCAGCAGCTCTAAGAGTATCTTAATGGTGGGGTTGCCACCTGTCATTATCTTTCTAAGACTACACAGGGTCCTTTTTCCTTGAACTTTAGACCACTGTACTTAGCAGACTGTGGGACACTAACATCCCCAACTAAAGACATGGGCCTAGGTGTAGTGAGGTATTGCACCTTCCTAATCTAGTGGAAACTAAACTCACTGAGGTTGGAGAAGGGATTGTGCTAGACCCTTAACTACCCAACCCTATGTTCAGTAGAACTTACTTATTCTAATCTGTATTATATGTGCCTAGGATTAGTGATGGTTTTTCAATTAATCCACACCATCTCTTAAAACAATGCAACCTTGAATCCCAGCTGCTGTCACCAATGTGAGGAGCTAGCTGGTATATGATGCACACTTATGTAAGTGTACACCATATACCAAGCCAGCTTCTCACACAAATCCAATAAGGTTTTACACAAATTCAACAAGGATATAAAAATAGCTATAGTTTATTCTCTGCAAGAATAATCTAATACCTCCAGTGTGACCTGGGTGTAGTTTCTTATGTCGATGACATATCCACATCAGATGATTATATGGAAAAACATTTGCGAAACAAATAGCATAGTTACAGCGCTAGCTGAAGCAGGCTATAAATTGAGTTTCAGAATTTATAAAATGTGCTTTTTCGAAGCAATTGTTCAAGGATAAGAACTACCCAGTAAAGGAAAAGGACTCTGGCCTGGTCCTTAGAAGAATGTGGGATGATTGTGCCTCACAATTTGCTTATTCAATTATAAGCATTAATAAGATTCCTGAATTTCATCAGAACATATTTGCCACATTATGATGAGAACGTGAGACCCTTCACCAGTTGTTCACACTTGTGTTTTCCAGGAAAGATAGGAACCAGGAACATATGCAAATACTTACCGATTTGCAGAAAGACATTTTGACTGTAGCACATTAACAGACATGAATTAACATACTCAATTTGGTGCTCAGAATAATACTCAGTCAATCAATAAACACATGTATCTTACACACAGAAGGACAAACCATAATAATTACCTATAAGTGATTTGGTATAATACAGTGTGGTAAATAAAAATATTACCCTGTCGGAGTTTCTATACATTAACAAGGATCATGCATATAATGAGAGGCAGAGTCCGTGGTGTCCGATTCAAAAGGGCTTTAATTCAGTAACTCGAGTTAAGGGAGAATCGGGTTCCATCACCACTAAGGATCAGGAAGGATCGTCATCTGAACTTTATTCACAGAGTACATTATTTATACTTTAAACATACATTAACTTGCATAGAGAAGGCGGAGCAAGCGAAAGAGAGAGAGATAAGAGCACATGGGCGTGAAAAGTGTAAGAAGGCATACACGTGGGTGTTCATTTGAGGAGTCATAGGTGTGTCATAGGTCGATGGATACATGGAGGGGGTCTGCGTGGTCAGCAGGAACCTTTACCCTACTTGTGTGCGCAACTTGGTCATGACGTGGAATTGACGCGTAACTGGGGGAAGCTGGGGGGAGCTGACTTTCGTGCTAGTAGAGAAGCCTTGGATGTCAGGACGACCTGCACTTCTGGTATTATCTGATATCTTGAGTTTGGAGGATGTATTATCTGAGTTAAAGGTCGCTCGAACAAAGGCTGCTCATCACTTAAATGTTAGTGTATGCATATATTTCTTCGTGCATTGCGTGGGGCCATGGGCCTTCTATGGATGCGAGTTCTGTAAATCACTTGAATGGAGACAGGAAGGCTAGGCCCTATCATCTGCAGGCGGATTATGTTTACCTTCTTCATTAAGCAGGAATGTATTTCTGTGGACCAGAGCAGATAACTGTAAGCAAAATACTGTCTTGGCAGGCCGGGCTGGGCACCTCTCGGCTGAGCAGGAAGTATGTGAGAGGTCAGGGATACATAGCTAAACTGCAGCTCTCAGAGTGTCAGGAGGCATGGAGCCTGAATTCGGGTCCTGGCTCGGCTGAGCCACAAAACGGGTTCATCTCGACTTTTAAACGTGCACCATGCAAATACATTGGCAACATAGGCCTCAGTGCAGAATTAACGTTTCTTTCATGGAGGGCTTGGTAACTGACATGCTAACATTGGACGGAAATGCAGAGGCATTATTATTACAGGCATGAGAGGGAAGTGCATGGTGACATGGACATACATAGGGTATATGTACATATATAGGGTGCATGTAGGGGACACATTGGCCATATAAAATTTCTATTTACTCATTCCCTCCTTGTCCCCTACTGTGCCCTTCAGGACACATCTATATTCATGATACCGTGTATCTGATCATACAGCATCATTTGTTCGTCTTTTTTCTGTTGTATACGTGGATGGGGAATACAGGCAGTGGCACACAAGCCGCAAATCGCTGGGCCACATTGCAGACAGAGACAGCAACTGAATATAACGAGCAGTATCACTCCTAGGAACGACAATACTTTCCATCCCCATGCTGATATTACACTCCAGAGCCAACCGGACCAAGTCCATGTGCCTGGGTTTTGGTGAATCTCGTGAGCTATCTTGTGGAGTCTTGTTATTGCTGCATACACGGATGGCGCGCTATTAGGAATAAACACGCAACAACTGGAGCCGATCACTCTACAAGCCCCGCCCCTATCTGCCAGGATGACGTCAAGAACAAGGCGGTTCTGAAGAACAACAAGTCTCATGGCAGACTGCTCCTCCGTCAAGTTCGCCAGAGCAGATGCAGTCTCATTTACTACTGCTTCTAGAGTTCTTGTTAACCTGTGTATTAGTTTACTGTTTTGGATAGGACCTATGAAGAAAAAGAATCCTCTATTGAAATCTGTATACTGCTCCCAAGCTGTCTCAGTCTGATCAATCACTAGGGAATCGGTCTCCTTCTTATTTCTAACATGAACTAGTTGGGAATCTCGATGATAATGGGATGGGGCTAGAAAGACGGGTGGCAGTAGGAACGCTATATAACACGTTCCACCCCAGTCTAAGGGCTGTCTGACCGCAAATGAAATAGGAATGGCGGGAAGCTTTGAAAGTAGACTTTCCTTTATCATTGAACGCGACTACAGTATTACAATCACTATGTACTAAATGCACTGACCCTTTTTTTCTAACGCACAATTCACCTTTTACTGGTAAGACTGATATGAACGGTAGACCTGTATTTTTCTCGGACTGGACATTCAGAATCATAAAGTTAAGGGAAGCATTTCCTTGCTCGTACACTTCATTTTCTAGATCGGTCCATTTCCTTTGGGGAAGACCGTCTTCGTCTGGGAAACATGCTTTGTTCATTACTGTATTTAAATCTCCCCAGATCCAATCGCCCTGGGAAACTGTGAACTTTCTGTCTTGCGATGACATTAAAGCAAACCATGCTCCGCACGAACCATTGTGCGAGAACGGGAAAGGAAAAAGGGGCAGAACTCCCTTCATTTTCTGATAAGGTGGGAGTCGGCCACATACCCAGCAATTCGTTACATTGCTGGTCTGAAGGGAATGGTGCAACATTCGAATAAAAGTATTGTTGCGCAGTGCTAGTCGATATGACAGTTCATGGGGTGGCAGATCACTGAATGTGTGCTCTACAGTGCCATTAGAGGAAGAGTGTATATGTGAGGCAATAGGAGGAAAGAAAACATGTAGTGTCAAGCTTATACATATAATCGTTATACTTAGAAGAAACATAATAATCAGAGTTAATATACATCTACTGCGTAAAGTCTTGCAGTATTTCTCTCTCATCTTGCTCTTTTTGCTATTCTGGTCTACGATCTTATACATGTCAGGAACCTGTCTAACCGATTCACCACCGAGTGGACTTAAACAATTAAACGCTGTCTGACTTACTAGACCGTAACTTAGACCTATACTCCTGTTGCAGAGTCTTTTCTAGCAAAGGGGGCTTTGAGTCATTACTGTCTGGGCAGTCTTTAGGCTTGAGCAAAGTTCCAGTATCTCCGAAGAATTTCTTAATATGCTGGGCGTGGATCCAGCCTTTTCGTCCCTCGACCTTGACGGCAGTCCTCGTGGTAAGCAGTACCAGCTTCGGTGTTCGCCAGCGGGGCTCAAGAGGGCTTGAACGATCAAAGTTCCTGACCAAAACCATATCCCCCGGGACGATGGTGTGTTCCTTAACTTGGGTGTTGTCGGGGAAGGCGGCGGCAACCTGTGAACGACAAGAGAGTAGTGCAGACATCAAGGAAGCCAGGTAATCTGTCAGCATGTTACTGTCAACATCAGTAATTTTCTTTGGCATAGGCGTACCCCACATATTCGGCGGTCTACCAAAAACTACCTCGTAAGGGGACAGGCCTGTTCTGGAATGAGCTACCATATGCATGTAAAAGAGGGCAACCGGCAAGGCTACCATCCAATCCACGCCTTTTTCTGCACAGACTTTTGCTAATTTCGTCTTAAGTGTCTGGTTATGATGCTCTACAAGTCCAGCTGCCTCTGGGTGTCGTACACAATGAAATTTCCACTGGTATTCTAACAGAAGGGACACTTGTTTCATTAATTCAGAGGAGAATGGCTGATTGTTATCTGAGTACACGACACGGGGCACTCCGTACCGTGGTAAAAATTCTCGTACTAATTGCCTGGCGGTGGTCACAGCAGTATAATCTGGGACTGGGTACGCTTCTGTCCATCTAGATAGTGCACATACAACTACTAGGACATATTTGTATCCTCTACATCTGTCCATCTGGATATAATCCATCTGGAGGACTTCAAAAGGATGGTCAGGAGGATGAAATCCACCTTGTTCCACCGGAATGCCTTTGCCTGGATTGAACTGACAACAGATAATACAGGTGCGTACTTTCTGCTTCGCTGCTGCACACAGGTGCTTGTTAAACCAAATATTCTGTAAACTGTCTAGCATTGCCTTTTCTCCTAAGTGTGCTGGACTATGTGCTGTGTTTATGATGACTTGTACCATAGAGTCTGGGAGAAACCAGGTAGCTTTGCCTTTTGTCATCCAACCCTGGTCAGTCTGGACCCCTCCTTGTTCAGTCCATTTCTTTATTTCGCCTGGAGTAGCATGTGTCTGTATGTCGAATACATCTTGTGAAGGGTCCCTGACTGTCATGCTGTTTGTCAGTGATGGTACTTTTGTCTTTGTCGTGTCTGTTGGTGTCTGGGCTGTAAGTTTAGCTGTTCGATCTGCCAGGTCGTTACCCTGGGAAATGGTGTCTGTAACTTTCGTGTGTGCTTTGCATTTTAGAATGGCTATGGCTGTAGGCAAATGTATTGCTTCTAATAGAGCTTGAATAAGGGGACCATGCTGAATTTTGGCCCCATGAGAGGTCAGGAAACCTCTCTCCTTCCATAACACTCCGAAGTCATGAACAACCCCGAAGGCATACTGTGAATCTGTATATATGTTCACTTTCAAGTTCTTGGCTCGTATGCAGGCTTGTGTCAGAGCGATGAGCTCTGCTGCTTGTGCTGACAGTGTGTCTATTCTTTGTGTCTCTATGGCTTCAGTATCAGTGGTCACGGCATGTGCGGCCACTAACTCTCCTGTGCTTGTTCTCATGCATGAACCATCTACATATAGTGTCAGGTCAGGGTCTGTGAGTGCAATGTCTGTCAGGTCTTGTCTTGGTTTCGTCACTGTATTAATTACTTCCACACAGTCATGTGGTGCAGTGTCCACTGTGCTTGAGGACAAGAGTGTAGCAGGGTTAAGAATGTTGCATCGTCTGATCTCTATGTGTGGCTGAAATAACGTCAGTTCATATCCTGTCAGTCTTGCTACAGTCAGATGTTGTGTCTGTGTCCTGTTCAAGAGAACTTTCACTGCATGTGGAACTTGTACTGTCAGGGGGTGTCCTAACACTATGGAATCACTCTGTCTTATTGCTAGGGCTGTTGCTGCAACTGATTTCAGGCACGCAGGCAGAGCCTGGGCCACTGGATCCAATGTACTAGAAAAATAAGCACAAGGCTTGTGTTTTCCTGCTTGATCTTGTGTAAGGACAGATAATGCTGTTCCATCTCGTTCAGTGACAAAAAGCGTAAAAGGCTTGCTGTAACAAGGAGTCGCTAAAACTGGTGCTTGACATAAGGCTTTTTTCAATTCTTCAAATGCCAGGGTATGTTCTTCTGTCCAAGGGAGGACAGTCGAAGATGCTGCCTCCTGTGTTGTTAGCTATATGAGAGGTTTGGCTAGATAGGCATACTGGGGAATCCATTGTCTGCAGTAAGAAGTGAGGCCAATGAAGGCCCGTACTTCCTTTTGTGTCTTGGGCTGTGAAAGGTTAGCAATTAACTGAATACGTTCTTGTGTCAGCTGTCTATCCCTCTTGGACAGCAAGTGTCCAAGGTACACCACTTGCTGTGCACAGAATTGCAACTTTGAAGGGGACACTTTGTGCCCCTTGTCTGCCAAGAAGTGTAAAACTGTCAGTGATGCATGTTCGCAGTCTGGTTCTGTTCGTGCTGTGATCAGGATATCGTCTACATATTGGAGCAGTGCAGTGTTGGCAGGCATGTGAATACTGTCTAGTTGTCTCTTTAATGCTTGACTGTAAATACTAGGACTTTCTGTAAAACATTGAGGAGCTCTCGTAAACTTGAAGCTGCGTCCATTTAAACTGAATCCGAAAAGGTATTGGCTCTCTGGATGAATTGGGACACTGAAGAAGGCGTTCTTTAGGTCAATTACAGTAAAGAAAGTCGCCTCGGAATCAATTGCAGTCAGTAATGAAGAAATGTCTGGGACCACTGGGTATTGAGGAATTATGCATTTATTCAGTTCTCGAAGGTCAATCACTAGTCTGTAGACTGGTGGTGCATTAGGGTCTGTTCGTTTAAGAATAGGGATGACAGGTGAATTACATACATTCGAGTCAGTTTCTACTACCACTCCTTGTGCAATAAGTTCATCAACAATTTTCAGTAAGGCTATTACGGCATCAGGTGGTAACTTGTATTGTCGGATGCGTGGCAGTACTACTCCTGTTTTGAGAGGGACACGGTGTGGCGTAATGTGCATGTAACCTACATCAGTTGGTCCTTGTGCCCATAAATGCTGTGGTACATTCTGGAGTCTGTGATCAAAATCTTTCAACACATAATGTCCTTTAAAATCACGTAAGAACAATCGTACTCCTTCCGGAGAACAACATATAACTGCTCCCAGTTCTTTCATGTCTTTATACCAAGCAAATTTTCTGGACATGACTTAGTAAGTAACAAGTCTGTGGTACGGGACAATGGACCGACTCCTAGGGAAACTGGCTTTGACACTTCGTTAACAATAGGCTTTCCTGAAAATCCCAGGGAAACATTCTGTGAGCCTGAGAGGGGTGCCCCTGGAACCTCGTCATGACTGATGGTAGTTCTGCTCACCCCTGTGTCAATCAAAAATGTTCTGTCTTTTCCCAATACACGACTATGTACATAAGGACCTTCTTGATCTACAGGAACCTCAATAAGGGGCAAGCCAATCTCCCTCTCTAGGCTGTTTCATGAGAACTGTTGGAAGTCTGGATAGTCCGACTGTGTGTACTGATACATTTGTTGTGTGGCTTGTTGAGTGGCAGCTGCTGGTGGGGGTGGAAAATTTGCTACTGTCTGTTGCGTGTTCTGTGGGGTGCTATTCTGTCTAGGAGGATGCGGTCGTTCTTTTGTCTTGCCTGTAGCTATATTGTGTTTCAGGACAGCACATTCATTTACATAGTGACCTGGTTGCTTGCAATAATTACAGTTCCCTTTAACAGGTGTCGTGCCCTTTTTATTCGCATTAGCTGGTACCGATTGTGCAACCAGTACTTTCATTTTCGTATCTTTCATGCGTCTCTTTTCATGATCCTGTTCCTCTCTAATTCTGTTCTGGTGATATTGTAACATTTGCAACATTTGGGAAGGGCTATTTGCTTGCCAGGTACTCTCAACCTTCTGTACTCTATTCTTGATCGGGGGTAAGGAATTCTCTACTAATTTACTCACAAAGAGATGTGGATATGATTCACTACTTGGCTTAAGGCCACTATTAATAGAAAAACATTTCTCGAATCTAGAATAAAAATCACTGGTGTCCTCGTCTTGTTTCTGTTTACAGGCTGAAATAGCATCCCAATCTTCCTTTTTAGTAATCAATAATCTCGGCAGAACCTGAATCAGGAGTTCAGGTAGTACTTTAGCTTTGTCCCCAAGACCAACACCAGGGTGCCTGTCTTTATCCTCGGCTTCCAATTCTGCCCAACTTAACTTTTTGTCTCCCACCTCCCAGTCTTTCTCTTTAAGCTTTTCGTAAATACCTGCAGGCAACAGTACTTTCAATAATTTTATAATGTCAGCGTACGTGTAATCCCCTATGCGGAGAATGTCTTTTAATTCACGGTGGAACCCCCCGGGTCTTTATCATGGCAGGGCAGCATCTTTTTCATTTCCAGTATTTCTAGTTTCGTCAAGGGTGTGTAAACGTATACTCGCTGAAGGTTACCCGCTGCATTTTTGATGGGATGTACCTCTCGTAGGGGGTTCTGTCTGTCTATGTGTAAGCTCTTTCTGTCGTGGTGTGGGGCAGGAATCATGCACGTGGTCAGAGAAGTCAAGTACTTATGTCGTTGGTCCAGAATGACATTAATTAATTCAGTACCTAAGTCTATCCATCTTTCTAGAAGTATATCGTCTAGTAATTTATACAAGGGACCGGGATCAGAATATTGACTCTCGTACAACGTTATCAAATGTTGAACCATGTAAATACCAGCCAAACGCTGTTCGTTCGGAGGAAGGCTCAAAAAGGTATGAGCCACCACATCACAGTTATATATGTTAGAATTAGACACCCATTGAACGGCTGACCGGGCTAATTCCTGTACGTGTGTGGTGTGGGGTCTATCGCACTCTACCCGTCTTTTCAGTGCGTTCTCAGTAGCTTGAAATAGATTTTCGAGGGAATATCTTTCTTTTATAGGAGGTCCCTGTTTGCGGTAGTCGAGGCACTTGGGCCTTTCAAACTGTCGTGCTTTGCCTACGTAATTTATTTTATCCACTTCCTCAATTCCGAGCTCTCCATCTTCCGATGGTGACTCATCTTTCTCGTCAGACTCTTTCCTGTGTAAGTTTAAGATATCTTTTCGTATTTTCCTGTACATACATTCTGTCTGTCCCTGTTTATCATGTTTACCGGCAGCTATGTTGTCACTCCAATCAGTCAGACCTTTGTTTACTCCTTTGTCTGGTTGGTCTTGTTCCCTGATCAGACAGTTAATCAAAAAAAGTAAAATCATGCATTCAACCTCCACCTTTCTTTGTTCCATGGCCTCTTCTATACTCTCTGGTCCCTCCCCCGTTCTAATGAAATCGTATATTTTATCTAAATTTTCCTTCATGCCTGGTAGGGTGATCAAATAGTCGACAGCATGTCTTAATCTTGGTGAGTACACGAGCATTGCACCCACACCTGGTACTGGATCATATATACAATGTGAAATCGTTACCATATGCTTAAAGGGTGATGCTGTCATTTGTGGCGTTCGTTGTAGTCCTGACCCCAGCAGTGCTCGTGCTGCTGGCGGTGTTCGTGGCGTATTTGGTGGCCCCCCTCCCACTGGCCCTTGTCCTACGTCGTCTTTCACGGCCTGCGGAAGCCGCATTTGTAGAAGCAGATCCTGTGATGGTGGCGGAGGGAAGGGATTATTGATTAAAGGAGGAGGGAATTCTGTGTTTGCATAGTCCGGAGCGGGCTCTTCTAGATAGGAGGAAATAAAAGCCTCAGCTTCTGTCTGCTTATGTCTACGTACTTTAATGGGTATTAGTGGTGGTGGCAACTTACTGGGTACTTCTGAGGTGGTCGCTTTAGCTAGTCCTTCTGTGTGGACGGGATAAATAACTGAAATGAGGGCATTTCTTTCTCTATCTGCTTGTTCTGCCTTGACCCGTTCCCCCTCTTCCTGTAGCTCTTTTTCTCTGGCTTTTTCCGCTGCTTCCTTACTTCTCTCTGCTTTGTGGAATTCTTTCTCTGCTCTTCTATGCGCTTCTTTACGCCATAACTCAATGGCATCTTTCTGGGACGGCCTAACTTTCTTTTTCCATAGTGCTTCCTCTACTTTCATAATGCATTCAGCATTCCATGTGCCTGAGGCAGGCCATCTATATTTCTCTTCTAGATCCTTCGTGTAATCTACCCATAAGTCTAAAAACAGTATGGCATCTAACCTGTGCTTTTGATACATAAAATGACCAGGTGTGTCTCTAGGCGGGACGGGAACTGACTCTTCGAGTATCCCTTTCCTGGTCCCTATCTTACGTAATTTCGAAAACAGCGGCATGTTGGAACTAATTTAACGAAAACACAATATACACAAAAATAGACTGAAAACAACCATTCACACTACAACACTAAAACATTAAAAACAGATACATCCTAACTAGTACATGGGGAAAAAAACATAAACTTGAAAACTGTTAACTTTATGTACTGCAACACAGCACAACCATACCGGTCTCATAAAGAGACACGTCTTTACCGTGCCTAGTGGAAAGGACACGTCTTTACCGTGCCTGTGTACCCAGACACGTCTTTACCGGGCTCAAATAAATGAACCCGTCTCTATGCGTTCCCAATAACGGTACTCACCGGGAAGCAGAACTTGAAGGCCTCGGAAACTCGATATTGCGTGGACTCGATACTGCTGCGCATGCGCCTTGGAACAGGTGGGCCTCTGGATACCTCGGACCTTGCTCTCTCACGGCTTAGGCTCTGGTTGGGATGGTCCGCAATGCTCACCGCCTCGTGTGGATGCCTGGTCGCAGTCTCCGTCTCCTCCGTGGGCCTGAGGGAGTAGGCAGGAAGTCCCGCTGTCGTGTACACTTGAAGTCCGTCACGGCTGTAGAAGGGGGCAGGGGCTGGACCTCCATCTCCGGCGCGTGGGGAAGGGGACTTGCCCCTATTCGGGCGCCAGATTATGTGGTAAATAAAAATATTACCCTGTCGGAGTTTCTATACATTAACAAGGATCATGCATATAATGAGAGACAGGAAGGCTAGGCCCTATCTTCTGCAGGCGGATTATGTTTACCTTCTTCATTAAGCAGGAATGTATTTCTGTGGAACAGAGCAGATAACTGTAAGCAAAATACTGTCTTGGCAGGCCGGGCTGGGCACCTCTCGGCTGAGCAGGAAGTATGTGAGAGGTCAGGGATACATAGCTAAACTGCAGCTCTCAGAGTGTCAGGAGGCATGGAGCCTGAATTCGGGTCCTGGCTCGGCTGAGCCACAAAACGGGTTCATCTTGACTTTTAAACGTGCACCATGCAAATACATTGGCAACATAGGCCTCAGTGCAGAATTAACGTTTCTTTCATGGAGGGCTTGGTAACTGACATGCTAATATTGGACGGAAATGCAGAGGCATTATTATTACAGGCATGAGAGGGAAGTGCATGGTGACATGGACATACATAGGGTATATGTACATATATAGGGTGCATGTAGGGGACACATTGGCCATACAAAATTTCTATTTCCTCTTTAGACCACTGTACTTAGCAGACTGTGGGACACTAACATCCCCAACTAAAGACATGGGCCTAGGTGTAGTGAGGTATTGCACCTTCCTAATCTAGTGGAAACTAAACTCACTGAGGTTGGAGGAAGGGTTGTGCTAGACCCTTAACTACCCAACCCTATGTTCAGTAGAACTTACTTATTCTAATCTGTATTATATGTGCCTAGGATTAGTGATGGTTTTTCAATTAATCCACACCATCTGTTAAAACAATGCAACCTTGAATCCCAGCTGCTGTCACCAATGTGAGGAGCTAGCTGGTATATGATGCACACTTATGTAAGTGTACACCATATACCAAGCCAGCTTCTCACACAAATCCAATTAGGTTTTACACAAATTCAACAAGGATATAAAAATAGCTATAGTTTATTCTCTGCAAGAATAATCTAATACCTCCAGTGTGACCTGGGTGTAGTTTCTTATGTCGATGACATATCCACATCAGATGATTATATGGAAAAACATTTGCGAAACAAATAGCATAGTTACAGCGCTAGCTGAAGCAGGCTATAAATTGAATTTCAGAATTTATAAAATGTGCTTTTTCGAAGCAATTGTTCAAGGATAAGAACTACCCAGTAAAGGAAAAGGACTCTGGCCTGGTCCTTAGAAGAATGTGGGATGATTGTGCCTCACAATTTGCTTATTCAATTATAAGCATTAATAAGATTCCTGAATTTTACCAGAACATATTTGCCACAATATGATGAGAACGTGAGACCCTTCACCAGTTGTTCACACTTGTGTTTTCCAGGACAGATAGGAACCAGGAACATATGCAAATACTTACCGATTTGCAGAAAGACATTCTGACTGTAGCACATTAACAGACATGAATTAACATACTCAATTTGGTGCTCAGAATAATACTCAGTCAATCAATAAACACATGTATCTTACACACAGAAGGACAAACCATAATAATTACCTATAAAACACACATATATACTTCAGTGAAGGAGTGATTTGGTCTAATACAGGAATTAAATACTGTGGTATACGCTGCAAATACTTAAGAATTTCTCTCAGCTCAAGGAAAGTAACTAACTGTAGTACCACTTAAGCCTGCAACTAAAGTAAACTTCCCCAACTCATGTGAACTCCATGTCCCTCGGCTGTAATGGGCTGTAAGTACTGTACCATCCGACATTAAAAACACACAAATTCCTACAATGTCAAAAAGTATTACATAAAGCCCCATTTACAAGATGATTGCAGGAGTAGCTTTGAGTATTTTGTACTTGTGGATCAGTACAAGCAGCAACAGGCACACAAGTCTGGTAATCCATGGCTTGTGTAGTAATACAAGGAACATGTGAGGTTTCAGAATTTAAACCCAAACACACACATGTGAAGCCATTGGGTCACTCAACCGCACAAACTGCAGAATTAAATGCACTCCTCTTAGCCTTAGAGAAATCAGGAGCATATTATCAAGACAGGAGATAAAATTATCACCGCTTTATCGATTGGAATTCCATAGAGCATATCATCAAGCCCATTATCGCCGCTTTATCAGCAGTTTTCTGCCGATAAAGCAGCAGTAATTTTATCTCCTGTCTTGATAATATGCCCCTCAGTTCCTACTTTAATTGAATGGAATTTATCATTTTCTATAAATAGCTACAATGTTGGCTTAAAAAGTCTAATGAGGAAACATGATAAAAGCTAAATAGCTTTAAGCTTGTAAAGCTGTTTTCTGACACCAGCTTCCATTGGTGGAGGTCCAGCATGTGCTGTCAGACCTGAGCCAGGGAGTTCAATTTAAAGGCCATTGTGCCAATGATCAGGCTGCAAGATCTGCTCTGCAAGTGCAGCTAGAAAGGAGCAGCATGCCCTGGTGGAAAACCAAGATCGACCCAGGTACTTTCTTGCCAGTCCAATCATCACCCATGGAAAATGTGCCTCCTCCTGGCATTCCAGAGACTTACAGCTACATACTGGGATGAAGTGGGCTTCCCTACAGTCAGCACACTAAAAATATGGTAACGCCACATCTCAAATGAATCTAGTAGATTACACTGAAATAAATCCACTAAGAAGAAATAGCTAGGGTATCTGCAACATTGCGCCTCTTACAAGAGCATTATTGGGGTCCATTAATGCTAAAATATACCAAACACAGGGGTGGATTTATAGGCAATCGAGCACCCTCTACGCCAAACGGGCAGTCCATTTGGAAGCGGGTGGAGCAAAGGTAGTGAGGCAGCCTACTCCCTCGCTGTCGCTGACATACTCCTCTGATGGCCATATTGAGTGTGGGCCATGGGAGATTAGCCATCCAACTGCCCGTCCTATTTAGAGTGGGTTGTGCAACAGCTTATTTCACTGCCTGTCAAAATAATGGTGGTAAGGAACAGTAAAAAAAGAAATGACACCCCACACCATAGGAGGATAACTCCTATGGTGTTGGGGGCCTTAGTTCTACTTTTTCCCAAAACAAACTCCTGCTTTGGGAGTAAACCTTTGTAGATGCTTGACAAACAGTCCTCCTGTTAAATGTAGCTACTGGTCAAACTTTAACAACATTGACAGGAACCACAGTAACAGTGGTGCCTGCCAAAATCTTTTGTTGTCCTTGAGGCTGATATAAGACTCCAAATAATGGAGGGCGGAGGTCCCTTGGGATGGCAGAGGGCTATGTCGTCCGCCATTGCGATAAAGTAACTTCTGACTGCCATACTGTAAATTAGCCCACTATTCAATGCAAAGTGGCATTTGTTATGTTACGTTATGTTATGTTAATCCATCTTATATAGCGTGACAGCTGCCTCGGCAAAGAGGTGTCCCGGCGCTGCCAGCAGCAAGTGATAGAGGCAAAGGTCTAGGCCAGGGGCAATAGAAAGGTTTTGATAGACTTCCGGAGCATCAGGTAGTTGTCCAGATAGCAAATCTGGGAGGGAAGGGAGTTCCAAAGTTTAGCCGTTAGGCCGCAAAACGACTGTCCACCGGCACATACACGTTTCACCCGAGAGACGGTGACCATGCATTGCCCCACAGAGCGCAAAAGGTGCAGAGGTGTATAAGGCATTAACAAATTGGGCCAGCTCCCCGGGGAGGAAGTCTATACAAATTTTAAAGGCCAGGCAAAAGGCCTACAATTTGATACGCTTGGCCATAGGTAGCCAATGTAACCGTTGAATGGTGCAGGTTGTCGGGCAGCTTCTAGGAAGCCCAAGCATGGCTCTGGCTGCCGCATTTTGGACTCTTTGCAGACGTGTGATCTCAGCCTTATTAGCCCCAAAGTAGAGTGAACTGGCATAGTCCAGCCTTGACAGGATAGCCGCTTGAACAATCTTTTTTTGGATTGGCGGATCAAAATACCCCAACAGGGGTTTCAATACCCGAAGTAGGTCAAAACACATGCCAGCCACTTTCTTGGTGTGATCCTGAAAACTGAGGGTCGAGTCCATCCACATCCCTAATTTGTCAAACAAAAAGCAATCAACAATTATACCCTCACAAACTCCTCTGGAGAAAGCAGTGCAGGACCTCCAAACAGCGTACTTGGACCACGTTCGTCCATTTTAGCCAATAGATAAATACAAATATATATTGGCAGTGGTGGATTTGTGCACAGGAATTTTTGTGGGTGTGGCCAGACCACCAGCTTACAGCTTGCACAGTCATCAAACATTTGTTAGGCTTAGTAGTGATGGGTGGAGTTCATACATTTCATTTTCATTAAGGGTCACCTTGCACCTCGTAGGAATTAGCAGAGGAAATAGGTAAGTCGGTGGTAAGTCTCAAATTCTCGCAACCCTTTAGTCCCCATTGAAACAGGGTTGAAAAAAGAGGTTAACTGCGTGGATTTTAGACAATGAATAGCCATGTTAGGAACCTGTTTAGTGTTCAGTGTCCTTTCACAATAGGCCAAGATTTGTACTATCTAACCATTCCCTGTGTGAAATGCTCTTTAGAGTAAAAATGTATTGTTGAGACCTTCCAGGATGGAGGGATCCGCATAATCAATCACGCCTCACTTTGTTGCAGGAATTGCAGCAAATCTTTGATGTGCAAGTCGGAATTCTGTCCAACCTATTGACATCCTGTACGAGGGCTGGGGATGAAAGGAACAAACAAGGTGAGACTCTCACCATTATCCAGTGAGAACATGGTTAGATTGGTGTCAGTGGACACTGTGAAACAGTATCATGTGGCCCAACCTGTACAGTAGATACCGTCAATTCACAAAAGAACTGAAAACAAAATATCCTATTGATGGGGTTTAATGGCATGGTCCTTAAGTGTTAAATCAAATTAAATCACCACACATGCATTTAAAGCAAAATTGTGTTTTCTGATCTTGATGTTCTTAACTGTAATAAATAAAAGGAAAGGCTAGTAAAAGGAGTGCTTGTGTATTTTAAGGTGCAGGTGGTGACACCCAGCTGAGGGTCACTGCCACTTCAGCTCTTACATAAGTGAGTGCTTTTGACATGCTAATTACACCTTAACCAGGAGCCAATCAAGTGAATACAAAACATACCGAAGTGGGTCCCTTCTTTACCCAGACACCAATGTGCCTCCTGGCTGCTGAGTGTCTGAAGGGAAACAAAAGAATTCTGACCTGTGACATGTGCAGCCCGGTAAGTACTTTGACTGCAGTGTTATTCTTTCTTTTCAGAGGTGTGCGGACTTAACACGGGGGTTCTATCAATCTTCTGCGTGTTTTTTCTGCTTCTAGTGAAATGTTGGTGCAGTCCCAGTAAAGTCATAGCAGTGCCGCAGAGAAGCGATTGGACTTGCCTATTACAAATAAATCAGCAATATAGAACAGTGCTGCAACTGTACCAATAAATGTATCAGCGCAATGCCAGGAAGCACTAGTACTGTTTAATTAGGAGCACCGGCATATGGTGAGAGGTGGCATTCCTGACCAGACCTGCTGAAAGTATTGAGACCTTTTGTTAGATTTGGGGGTCTCTTGTTGGCAGAGGTAGGTACCTTTGACCAAATAGGGACCCTTGCGTTTAGTCAGGGTAAGGGGGTATACTCCTAAAATAACTCCTGCTCACCCCCTTGATAGTTTGGCACGAGCAGGCAGGCTTATCTCAGAGGCAGTGTGTAAAGCATTTGTGAACACATACAGTAACCTAGTGACAACACTACAGATGGACACCACAGAAGTTATAGTATATAAATAAGTATTTTTATAGAGACTTAACCCAAGACTACAAATGACAAAAATCCACAATACTGTACTTTAATGGTAGAAATAGCTTAGTTCTCTTTAGGTGTAAAATGCGACACTTTGGAGGCGTAATGCTATACAATGAAAGTGTTGTAGGGAAGGTGATGCATCGGTTCCTTACACACAAGAACAGTGATGCCACTGGTCCCTACTGCTGCGTAGGGGATGTGTCGGTTCTTCTCTGCGTGGGGAGGTGATGCATCGGTTTCTTACTGCGCTTCCGTAGCGATGGGACCAGTAGCACCGTGATGCAATGAAGAGCCGGTGCAATTAAACAAAATGGCGTCTTCTCGATGGGCACTACGATGCGTGCACGCTTAACAGCCGTGCGGCGACTCAACAATTCTTCTGAGCCACGACAGGCCCTACAACATGCTTCTCCAATGATGCGACATGTCTGCTCCGACCGCGACACTCTGCTCCCATGATGCGAGGCACTTCGGGTGATGCGATGGCGGCAGCGGTTGAATGCTTCTCCAGTGATGCGGCGGCATCTGCTGCGATGGCGACACTCTTCTCCGATGATGCGACGACAACAGCTGCGGCAGCGACACACATCTTCATCTTCAGTCACGCTTCCAGTTCCCAGCAACACACAGTCTCTCAGAAGGCCCAGATCAACAGCAGGCACTTCAATTCCCAGCAAGGGAAGGCAGGGGAGCTGGTTGGTGAAGTCTGTTGTCCCTGAGACTTCAGCAGGAGACAAGCTTTATCTCAAGCCCTTGGAGATCTTTTACAAGTTGATTTGAAAGTAGCACAAAGTCCTTTCTCCTTTCTTTGGCAGTCAGGCAACTACTGCAGGCCAATCCCCCAAACAGCACTCAGCTTAGGGATAGTCTCCTCCTCAGTTTCTCTGGTTCCTCTCCTCAGCAAAGGTTCTTCTTGTTTCCCAAAAGTGATCTAAAATTCTGGGGTCTGGGTCTCCCCTTTTATACTCATGTTCTCTTTGTTCTTTGGAGGCAGAGAGGCCTTTGCCTAGCCCAAACCAGTTCTGGTCAGTCCTGGAGCACTTTTTTGATAAGACTCCTTCTTTCCTTTCACAGTGTAGGCCGGGGACATCAGATGCACCACAGGAGGTGAAGCCAGCATTGTGGAGGGAAGGCACAGCCCTATTCAGGTCCCAGGTGCAACTCCTCCCACCCATCTACATGCAGATCTCTATTCAGCCCTGTGCTGACTCACCCTGTCTCCTGGAATTCCCCAGCCCCTGTCACTCTAAATCCAGACAAGGAATACACAACCTAGCAGAGGCAGGCATAGATAGTTAGACCAGAAAATACCTACTTTCTAAAAGTGGTATTTTTAAACATAGAGGGCCCGATGTAGGTGGCAAATACCGGTCGGAAACGGCCGAATTCGGCCGTTTCCAACCGGTATTTGGCATCTTGAGATGTAGGGGGCCAGATTTTACAGATTCTGTAAATTTACCGAATCGGTAAATTTACAGAATCTGTAAAATACTGAATCGGTATTTTTACCGATTCTGTAATTCCCAGATGTAGGTGTAGGTGGGACTCTTCTGAGTCCCAAAGGCCCTACAAATTCGGTATTTTACCACCCAATCCAATTGGGTGTTAAAATATCGAATTCAGGTGTGCATGCACATGTGTGCATGCACACCTAGCCATGTGACAGACAGACATGCCCTTTGGGCATGTCTGTGTGCCACATGGCGCACATGCCTATTTATGGGGTGCCAGAGGGTGTCAAAGTGACACCCCCTGCACCCTTGCAAAATTCGGTATTTACTGATTGTGTAATTACAGAATCGGTATTGCCCATTGATTCCTATGGGCTTTAAGGCCCATAGGAATCAATGGGCAATACCGATTCGGTATTTACAGATTCGGTAAATACCGAATCTTAACGATTCGGTATTTACAGAATCTGTAATACCTACATCTCCCCCCTTTATATTTACCGACTCTTAAATACCGAATCAGTAAAATTCGGTATTTAAGAGTCGGTAAATATGAATTACCTACATCTGGCCCAGAATGTTAAAACAAACTTCACTAAAATATGTATTTTATCATTCTGAGTTCAGGCATACTAAACTCAAATTTCTTCATAGTTCCCTGAGTCAGTTAGGATTATAAGATGTAATAATCAAACTGCCTATTCTGGCCTATGGGGAACAGGTAGCCTTGCAATAGTGAAAAACGAAAATGGCTGTAATTCACTATTAGGACATGCCACACACACCAGGGCATGTCCTACCTTTTACCTATAATTCCAACCTGCTCTTGGGCCTACCATAGGGGGGACTAATATGCAGAAAAGGAAAGGTTTAGGGAACATGGCATTACCAGACTGCACAAAGGCTCGGCAATGGCAGACCTGAGACACACTTCTACAGGCTGCCTCTGTGGGTGGCACAACCAGTGCTGCAAGCCCACCAGCAGCATTTTGTTTACATGCCCTGGGCACACTCAGTGCACTGTACTAGGGTATGACAAGTAAACCAAACCAACCAATCATGGAATCACTAATCCATACATCGATTTACCATAGGGAGAGCATATGCACTTTAGCACTGATCAGCAGTGGTAAAGTGCCAAGCGTCATAAAACAGCTAACAGCGGGTCAGAAAAAATACTGGAGGAAGCCAAAAAGTTCAGGGATGACCCTGCAAAAAGGGCCAAGTCCAACACCTTGCTTGCCAAGCAGAGGTACCTGTATCCCGGTCTGGCGTTGTGGAATGCGGCTGCACAGCAGTCCGCCCACTTCAGGAGACTGCAAAATGCTCCACACCACAAAGCAATGTAGTTTATGCAGTTTACTCATTGACTGTGGTGCCCAGACCAGAGGTGTCTGCGTGTTACAGGGAGGCGCGGGTTACATAAAGTCCTGAAGATGGACAACCAGAATGAACCGTGAGGCTGCGATGCCGTTACGGGAGGAGGGACCATTGCATGCTGTGCCAGGAGCTGAATGCATTGACCTAGTAAGTAATGTAAATGCACAAAGGCAACATGAAAATAAAGGTCCCTGGTATATGTTAAACAATTAACAAGCTCTGTTTATTGTTTAAAGAAACACTCCTTACGGCACCAGCCTTAAACAACAACAAAAACAAGGTTCACTGCAAACTTATCCAAATCTAGACAAGCTAATCTGAGCGCAGTGAAGTAGGAACACTGGACTCCAGTGACAAAAGCACTGCAAAGAAAATCAGGAAGGATGGCAGCAATGTCGGGAGGTGGGTGTGTCTCACAGAGAGGAGTCAACAGATGGCCAATCAAAAGAAACAATCGGTGATGTCCAATGGGAGGGAACAGCAGGACACATAAACACTATTGACCAACCACAGTAAAGGAATTTTCAAAAGGCAGGACAACCAGAAGAGCTGGGAGGAGCTTAAAGCCTATATTCTGAATACAACATGTCACAAGGAGAGAGCACACGCTCTGGTAGGTGAGACCTCAAAAGGAAACCTAAACAATAGTGAATTACTCCAACTTGGAGCTGGAGTAAATTCAGCATCACACATGGCCAACCAATGCTACAGCAACATTGTACCATAGAATAGAATGGAGATAGGGGGCTAAAATAAACCCCATTAGAAATAATGTAAAATTAAATTATTTAAAATAGTTAAAAATATAAATAAAAATATATTTAAAAATCTAAAAATAAAACATTTATTATTCAATTATGAAAATGTAGATATATTTATGTTTTAACTATTTTAAACAATTTAATTTAAAATAATTTCCTGTGGGGTTTTATTTGAAATCTGTACCTCCAGTATTCTTTTTGGGAGCTTGTTGCAGTGTCAGTGGTTGGTCATTTGTGGTGCTGGGGTTACTACTGTTTCTTTTTGGCAGTATTAACTTACATTTTTAAATTAGGCCCAACTCCATTTTTTCAGCTTCTGAGTAACTTTAGACTAGGATTTGGTGAATACCTGTGAATGTGCGTGTGTGCCCCCTGTACTACTAAGCAATGTACCACCAATCATAGCTGGAACTCAACAAACCATATCCCAACACCCCATCTCCTGTCAAAACACAATGGTGCTCAGAGCACAAATTATATCAACTACCTACCCTTAAGTAATATTACCATTAAAGTGTTTGCTTATCTTGGGGGAGTCAATGCTGGTGATCGCGCTCTCCCCATGGTGCTTTGCACTGAAACAATAGAATGTTCAGCTCAAACATATGTCCTCTTTATCACAAAGTATTTCACAAGGCTTCCTGTGATTGCTCTTGACATAGGCCACTGTACCAGAAATAAATCAACACAGGGTCCTTTGGATTTTTCAAGTATTCCCACAATGTGGATGTTATTTCGCTGCATGTGGTCCTCGGCATCTTCGGCTCAGTCTTCTCATTTGTGGACACAGTCTTTAAAATTGATGAGTTTTTTCTTGCACCTCTGACACTGTTGGACATATGGTGGCTAGAGTGGTTTCCCATCTCAGGCACTCTATCTGTCAGGTTTTGTGATTTGATTTCAGTAGCTCAACCTCTAAGGCACAGGCCTCTCTTTGTTTCTGAAGAAGTTTTGTACCAAGATTTGTCTGCAATATTTTGTTGAAATTATCTATGCACAGATACAATATAGGACCTTAAGCATCACTGGAAGACTCCATTTGTTTGGTGCTGTTATTGTTTTATATTTCACAGCATACAGACATGAAATCCCTCATGCAAGGGTCACCCAAGCCATTCGCTGCACCAATCAGCAGCGCCTTACATCTGCTATGTTGCTAAAGTGACCACCAGGCTAGATGCAGGCAGTGTGGGAGGAACAGAGGTAACCTCAAGATTACCCCTTCTTTTGTGGTTATTAACCCCATCAAAGGGTATATTGACCCCTCCATTATCACTGTTCGGTACATCTGCTCCTCCGACACACTCTGCTGGAAGGAGCAATCCAGTCTGCCTAATAGCAGACTCCCAGGTCTGGCACAACAGCCAGCATGCTCTACTCTCTCCACCTTCTTTGCATATTGCCGCCAAGGAATGGGAATTCATTCAATCAACCAATCATATCATTTGTAGAGCGCACTACTCACCCGTGAGGGTCTCAAGGTGCTGGGGTGGGGAATGCTGCTATTGCTCGAAAAGCCAGGTCTTGAGGAGCTCTCTGAAGGTCAGCAGGTCTTGGGTCTGCCTTAGGTGGATGAGGAGGGTGTTCCAGGTCTTGGCAGCGAGTTGGGAGAACGGTCTGCCACCGGAGGTCGCTCTTTGGAAGCGGGACTGTGGCGAGGGCGAGGTCGGCGTAGCGGAGCTGGTGGGTGGGGGTGTAGAAGGAATGGGTTTGCATCACTCTTCATCTTGCCTGCTTCTCCACCAACCTCTCTTACAGGCACTGTATCCCATGACCTTCAGACTGTACATAGACCACTGAAGCCTCCTCCTCTCCTGGGCTATCTCTTTGGGGTTGAAGACTTCACCCTACAGCTGACTCCCCTGTAATACCCCTCCCAGCGCCTTGTACTGTCTTTATATACTTGGGTGCACTGTAGTGTCTGTCAGGAAATGTTAGACTCACCTCACCACCCCCTTCACCTCCACTCCGAATCTGCCTGTGATTTGCCCCTGGTGAAGCCTTGCTCACAACCAAAGGCGGACTCTTTGCGTTCTTCCGGCGAGGAACGAGATGATCCAGTCCAATGCTTTTCCTTGAATTCCGACGTTGCTGAGTCGTTGTTTGAGGGTGCTATGGCAGACTGTGTCAAAGGCTGCAGAGAGGTCAAGTAGGATGAGGGAGACTGTGTCTCCGTTGTCCAGAAGTGTTCGAATGTCATCTGTTGCTGCGATGAGAGCGGTCTCGGTGCTGTGTTTGGCTCGGAAGCCGGACTGTGAAGAGTCGAGGGATTTGTTGGCTTCGAGGAAGGCGGCGAGCTGGCTATTGACTGCTTTCTCAATTACTTTGGCAGGGAATGGGAGGAGCGAGATGGGGCGGTAGTTTTTGAGTTCGGTGGGGTCTGCTGTGGGTTTTTTCAGAAAGGCGCTGAGTTCGGCGTGTTTCCAGCTTTCCGGGAAGGTGGCGGAGTTGAGGGAGCAGTTGATGACATCTCGGAGGTGGGGTGCGATAATGGAGTCTGCTTTGTTGAAGATGTGGTGGGGACATGGGTCTGTTGGGGATCCTGAGTGGATGGAGTTCATCAGGCGAATGGTGTCATCAGTGGTGATTGGGTTCCAGTCGTTAAGGATGTTCGAGGGGGGTTTAGGTTCGGAGGTGGGTGGGGTGGGTTGGACTCCGGGTCGGTTGTCAAAGCTGTTGTGGATGTCGGCGATTTTGTCGTGGAAGAATGAAGCAAGGGAGTCGCAGAGGACTTGGGAGGGAGTGATGTCGTTGGTGCCGGCGGTGGGGTTGGTAAATTCTTTGACGATGTTGAATAGTTCCTTGCTGTTATGGGCGTTGTTGTCTAGTCGGTCTTTGAATGCTGACTTCTTGGTTGTCCGGATTAGTTGGTGGTGTTTGCGAGTGGCGTTTTTGAAGGCAGCTCGGGTGATAGTGTTTGGGTCTTTTTTCCAGGCTTTCTCAAGGGTACGACAGAGCTTTTTGGATTCCTAAAGGTCATCGTTGAACCAGGGGGCGTTTTTGCTGCTTTGTTTGATTTGATGGTTTTTCATGGGTGCTAATTCGTCGGCGCTGTGGGTGATCCATTGTGTGAGGTTGATAGCTGCTTGGTTAGGGTTCGATGACTTGGCAGGAGGGTTTTGGAGAAGCGATGTGAAGATCTGGTCGGTGGTGATTTTGTTCCAGTTTCTTCGCAGAAAAGGTTGAGGGCGGTTGTGGATCGTGGTCTTTTTGTAGTTGAAGTGAACGCAGCTGTGGTCCGTCCAGTAAGGAGTTGTGGTGTGGTTGAAGGAGATGTGCTTGCTGGAGGTGAAGATAGGGTCGAGCGTGTGCCCTGCATAGTGGGTGGGGGTGTTTACGAGTTGTTTGAGTCTGAGATTGGCGAGATTGTCCAGAAGGGCGGTGGTGTTGCTGTCGTTGCTCTTTTCCAGGTGGAAATTAAGGTCTCGTAGTAGAATGAATTCCTCGGAGGAGAGGGCGTGTGGGGTGATGAAGTCAGTGATGTCTTCGCTGAATTGTGTGCGGGTCCTGGTGGTCTGTAGAGGAGGGTGCCTCTGAGTGTGGTCTTGGGGTCGGTGTGGATCTGGAAGTGAAGGTGTTCGGCGATAGTGAGGTTATCGTCTGAACTGGTCGTGACGCGGATGGAGTTCTTGTGGACGATGGCGATGCCTCTTCCTGTTTGGTTGGTGCGGTCCTTTCGGATGATCTTGTAGCCGTCCGGAATGGCTATGGTGATGTCTGGGGCTGATGAGGCATTCATCCAGGTTTCTGTTAGGAAGGCGACGTCCGGAGAATAGTGTCGAGTAGATTCCAAAGGTCGATGGCGTGTTTGTGAACCGAGCGGGTGTTGAGAAGGATGCATTTTAGGAGGTTAGTGTTGGGGCTCTGTTTGGGGTTTGTGGATTTGGTGTGGGTCCTGAGGGAGTTGAACTTGTAGGAGTGGCAGGTGAATGGTCCATGGGTGTGACCTGGGGCGGCTTGGTGGCACTTTGGTGGACGGCCGGGGTTTAAGGGCTGAGAGGGTAGAGGCGTCGTATGTGATGCGGGAGGTGATGGGTTTGCGGGGGCCAGGGGGTCTGGCGCTGGGTGCGGTCCAGGCGCGGACGGGCGTAGACGGGCTTACCTTTGGCGCACCTTCGGCACGACCGCTGCGCGTGGACGCTGCACGTAGGTCCATCTGTCCTAAATGGAGAGTGGAGGGGGCGGAGCGTGGGAGGGTCAGCTGGGAGGTGGGAGCGAGGTGGAGGGACGGTCTGGGACGGCACAACAAACAAAATGGCAGCAACAAAAACAAACAATGGAGCGCTATGGGTGACTTTTAATTCTAGGCAGCAGTGGTGTCGCGCTAAAAGTAAAGCAGCAGTCGAACAGTGTAACACTCTGCAAAACCAACCACAATGCAATAAGATAACGTGCAGTCGAGCGCGTGATCAGCGGTGCAGGCACAAAGCGTGTTTAGAGGATTCAAAGCGCTACGAAATTAACATGGGGCATAAGGCGAATTAAAGGAGGCAAAGCGCTGCTAAAATGGGGCACAAAGCTTATCAGGAGGAAGCAAAGCGCTACTGAATGGGGCACAGCGCTTATAAACAGGAGGTAAAGCGCTACTTAATGGGGCACAGAGCTTATAAACAGGAGGTAAAGCGCTACTGAATGGGGCAAAAAGCTTATAAAAAGGAGGTAAAGCGCTACGATACCAAATACACAAAGCGTCTTCCAAGGAGGCAGTGCGATGCAATACCAGGGTCAGAGGAGGTGAGGGGAGCGACCGCTTCTGCACAGGACAGGACGGTCACATTAATGTACTAATGTGATAACATTAGTGTACT